>NW_022196905.1:58467941-58486609 GCF_008632895.1 Mastomys coucha | reverse complement strand
GCCAGCCTGGTCTACAGAGTGAGTTCCAGGACAGCCAGGACTATACAGAGAAACCCTGTCTAGAAAAACAAAACAAAACAAAAAACAACAACAAAAAAACCCAAAAAAACCCAACCAAACAAAAAAACCAAAAACCTATTGACTGAGTAGAGAACAAAATAAAAAACCTTATATTTTACTTTAAAATATTATAGTCACCATGCATGGTAGCACATCCCTGTAATCTCAGTTCCCTGCAGGCTTGAGGCAGGAGGATGAATGTATGTTTGAGGACAGTTTAGGCTACCCAGTGAGTTCTGGTCTAGCCTGCCATGAATTGAGACTCTACCCCAAGGAACCAAAGAATAAGCAAGCAAACAAAAGTCTCCATAACATAACAAAATGTTTTTGTATTTCTGTGTTCCCATCTACCTTTTAGAAGGTGTTTCCCTGCTGACGTCTGCTGAAACATTTTCCATGGTGTAGTCTTGATAATTGTTGTAACACTGACTTGACAACATATGACTTCCTTGGTCAGCACTGTATTTTGATAGAAATCAGCTTTTTTTGCTTCGATATAACTGGCTTTGGACAGGTAAATTTTTAATTTATTTGAATTCTTTTCTGTCAGTAACAGGAACAAATTGACTATCTTTAATTTTAAAAAGTTACATGTAGCCGGACAATGGTGGCGCACACCTTTAGTTCCAGCACTCAGGAGGCAGGAGCGGGTGGATCTCTGAGTTTGAGGTCAGCTTGGTCTACAGAGCAAATTCCAGGACAACCACCGCTACATAGAGAAACCTTATCTGAAACCACCCCACCAAAAGGCACATTTATTAGAATAAGAGAGATGGCTCAGAAGTTAAGACCACACACTGCCTGTTCTTCCAAAGGACTCAGATTTAATTCCCAGCACCCACATACATCTACATACATTCATAGACATCTACAGTGTCAGTTTAGGGGATCTGATCTTCTGGCAGCAGACTGTGTGGTATATAGATATCCATGCAGGCAAAATACCAAACACATATAAAGTGAAATGAAAAAAGTACTTATTTATTTGTGTGTATGTGCATGTCACGTGTGTGCACAGGTGCCTAAGTGTGTGCATGCATAAGCACATGGATCAGAGGACAACTCACATCAGTCCATTGTCCCCTCCCACCTTTGGGTCTTGAGGATTGAACTCAGGTCATCAGGCTTGGTGGCAAATGCGTTTACCCACTGAGCCCTTGATAGCATATTTCTAAGAATTGCTTCGAATATCACCCTCTTCCCATGAGGAGCAGATATGCAGCTTGGTGTTCAGATGGGTCCCCTAACAGTTAAAGCAGGGGCCATCTCTGACTGTTACCTGTCATGGGATCCCCTTCCCTACCTGGACTGCCTGGTTGTGTCTCAGTGGGAGAGGATGTGCTTAGTCCTGCTGGGACTAGATGACCAGGATGGGGTGGTACCCAAGGGGGACTTCCCCGGGAGGGGGTTGTAAGGGCAGGCCAGGGGAGGAGAGGGGGGAGGTGGGGGCTTTGATTGGAATGTAATGTGAATTAAAAAAAATGATGAAAAGGAAAAAAAAGAAAGAAAATAAAAGAAAGCCCATAAAAGTACATGTTCTTGGATCACTGCTAAGATAGAACCAGGTACTTTCAAAAAAAGAGAAAGGAAGAAAGTAGAGAAAGAGAAAGAAAAGAAAAAGAACTGTTTTGAATATTCCCAAATCACTTGCCACACATTTTGTTCATTGGTATGAGTATTGCTTGACCACCTGCTGCCAAACCTTGACAGCTCTGTTTGCAGAGAAATTATCCTTGAGCATGATATGAACATGTCCCTCACTTATATCCTCCTGTTGGGGAAATGACCCTGGTTTTGAACGGAAGAGATCTGGGCTCTGCTTCTGGTTCTGTGGTTACTGAGGCTTATGACTTTGATCAATAGTTTCTCTCTTAGAGTCCTCAGTTCTTCCTTCACCATAGTGAGCTGGAACTAAATACCCGAGAACTGCTGAGAAGCAGACAGAGGACTGTAAATGGCCCACAGTTGGTTGAGGGCTTTTACTAGAATGCAAGAAACCCTCGATTCAACCCTTCCCAGGCAACCACTGGTGTGCTGGCACATCTAGAATACCAATAGCACTCCAGAGGAGGAGGGGGAGGGGGAAGGGAAGGAGGGAGGGGAGAGGAAGGAGGAGGAAGAGTCTGCGGGATCTGAAACTTAGTATCAACCTTGGCTACATAGGGAGTTCCAGGCCAGGCTGTGCTGACTGAGACTATGTGTCAAAACAAACAAACCAGGGAAGAACAAGTTGGGAATAATTCACTAACCCCGAGTGTTGTGATCACAAGTATGTGGCACTATGGCCATACCTAGCTATTATATCATCCTGGGAGGACAGTACCTATTTTGCTATTTTGCATCTATGTGTTTCCGGAATTCAGAACTCACTAGAAAGCTCATAGACGACCTGTCGGCAAATCCTCCCACCCCAAATTGGAAAGCCACACGTTTGTCCAAGTGTGTGCTGATGGGGAAATCTCTGTGCCTCTTTCCTGGAACCAGTAATGCTGGCATTGGACCTTTTCCTTAGTGGTGGCAGAGGCGACATGAATCCCTCAGGGCACCCTGCATTGACTCTTCGCCGGAAGATGATGATCTTTATACCACAATCAATGTCAGGCATGAAAGACAGGGGTGTGGTGGCTGCACAGCGTTTAGGACAGCACCACCCCAAACAAGGAAGTGCATGTTCCTAGGGGAAACTGTCTTTCACCATCACATAGAACTGTGGTGACATTAAGAACAGGGGAGCAGGGGCGGTGGTGGCTCACGCCTTTAATCCCAGCACTTGGGAGGCAGAGGCAGGCAGATTTCTGAGTTTGAGGCCAGCCTGGTCTACAGAGTGAGTTCCAGGACAGTCAGGGCTATACAGAGAAACCCTGTCTCAAAAAACCAAAAAAAAAAAAAAAAAAAAAAAAAAAAAAAAAAAAAAAAAAAAAAAAAAAAAAGAACAGGGGAATATGAATAGCAAGAACACATTTCTAGCACTAAATGTTCCAGGTGCTTCATTCCTGCATGCTTTCTCATTCATTCATTCATTCATCCACTCATTCAATTCTCTCTCTGTGTTGTGTGTGTATATGCACATGTTTTACATGTGTGAGAGCATGGCTGTGTGTTCATGTGTGTGTGTGTCTCAGAGGTCACAGATATGACTTGCTGGCCAGCTTGCTCTAAAAGTCCCTTGTTTCTCTCTTTACTGAACCCCAGTCCCTCCAGTCCTTAAGTTTCTGTAGCAAGTGCTTTAACCATTTATCTATCTTCCCACCCCTGCTGTCCTATTTAAACTCACTTTAAGTCCTATGTAGCAGGGACTACAACCCCATTTTAGAGGGCAGGAAAACAGGGGGTGGAGAAATTAGGTACCCCGTCTCATTCACTGAGTGAATCAAGCCTAGGCTGTCTTGCTTCAGTTCTTGGCTGTTGCCTAACTTTAGAAATATTTTATCTAATAAAATTTTTGTTTTGTTTTGTTTTGTTAAGAAAGGGTCTCTTTATATAGCTTTGGTTGGCCTGGAACTCAGAGATCCACCACCTTTTACCTCTTTGTTCTGGGACTAATGGCATGCACCACCATCTGGGGCAACAAATATTTATTTTTAAACTGTAAGGTACTGGCCAGGCAGTGGTGGCACACGCCTTTAATCCCAGCACTTGGGAGGCAGAGGCAGGCAGATTTTTGGGAAGGCCAGCTGGTCTACAGAGCGAGTTCCAGGACAGCCAGGGCTATACAGAGAAACCCTGTCTCGAAAAACCAAAAAGAAAAAAGAAAAAGTAAGGCACCATTGTAGACATTTAGAGAAAAGGTGGGGCTGGAGAGATGGCTCAGCAGTTGAGAGCACTGTCTGCTCTTCCGAAGATCCTGAGTTCAAATCCTAGCAACCACATGGTGGCTCGCAACCATCCGTAATGAGATCTGATGCCCTCTTCTGGAATGTCTGAAGACAGCTACAGTGTACTTATTTATAATCAATCAATCAATCAATCAATCAATCAATCTTTAGGCCCTGAGCAAGTAGGGCTGACCAGAGTGAGCAGAGGTCCTAATTTCAATTCCCAATAACCACATGAAGGTTGACAACTATCTATACAGCTACAGTGTACTCATATACATAAAATAAAATAAATAAATCTTTCAAAAAGGATGGGGGTGGGGGTGGGGGAGGAAAGATGAACAGCACAGGCCTCGCCTCTAGGGCAGCCCTGGCAGCTAACAGAAATAAGCAGCAGAGGAGCATGTCTAACACTCCCGCTTCTCCAGTGCGTTCTGAAGAACCGAATCAAACTGAGAACCGAGGGCTGGAGATTTGCTTGGTGGCTAGAGTGCTCGCCTTGCTTGAACAGAGTTCTGGGATTGATCTCTAATTCTACAATTTCTGAGTTCGAGGCCAACCTGGTCTATAGAGTGAGTTCCAGGACAGCCAGGGCTATACAGAGAAACCCTGTCTCGAAAAAAAGAAAGAAAGAAAGGAACAGTTTCCGTTAGGGAGTCGGACTGTTTTATGTCATTGTTCCTGCAGATTTCCCAAACTTCTGGGAATCTCAACAGAAAAAAAATATGTAAGGAATGTAAATATTAAGCTCAATTATTCTGGGTTCTATTGTGCATGGGAAAGGTTTTATACCCAATGACAACTTGTTGATGTTCAACTTGGGTTAACATGAAAGCAGATCAGATAACAGTAAAGGCCAGCCTCTGTTTAAGGTTTAGGCCTTAATCGAGGGGTAAGATAGGAGGCAGGCGGTACTGGCACTCCTTTCTCTGCCCAGCCCCCTTTATTTTAGCTTTTAGAGACATCTTGCTACGCAGCCTGGGCTGACTCGGAACTCACTGTATAAACCAGGTTAGCTTCTCTTGGCTCAGCCTCCTGAATGCCAGTACAAGTGCACCCTATGTGCCTGGCAGTGTACCTCCTTCATATCAGAACACCCCACATGAAAAGATCCTGGCTTTCACTCGCTGCCAGGTTCTCCCAAAACATTTTCAAACGATACCATCAATCAGATCACTCAAGGACCACTTTAAGTGATTCTGTGGTTCATTCACAATTGACTGATCAATTAGAAGGCTCTAGGTCAATGCTCAGCATCCCTAGCACATTGCTCAAATTGCCATTTCTCAGTGGTTAAATGAAATCTTATGCTGTTATTATTATTATTACTATAACTATTACTATAGTGTATGTATGCTCATGAGTGTGCTTTATGTACCTGCAGTGTACGCACACATGTATACGGGTGCTCGTGCACATGTGCCCGCCCAGAGGCCGGAGGAAGACATGAAACATTCTACTCTATCACTCTCTAACCTTAGGAGACAGAGTCTCTCAATGAACCTGAAGGTAAGCTGGTGTTGAGCAAGCCCTGGTAGACTTCCTGTCTTCACCCCCCACAGCGCTTTACGGTACCTGCGCAGCCACACCCGACATTTTGCATGGGTGCTGGGATGCAAACTCTCATTCATGCGCTCGCATATTAACTGTTCTTTCCCCCATGTTCAGCCCTTGGTATTTCTATGGACTTGTTGTTGTTGCTGTTGTTTTCAGACAGGGTATCCCTGAGTAACCCTGGCTGGACTCACTTTGTAGATCAGACTAGCCTCTAACTCACAGAGATCCTCCTGTCTCTGCCTGGGGATTAAAGGTACACGTCACACCTTGCCTCTGGCCAGCTTTCTAATGTTGAGGGTTTTTCTTTAAGACTTCATGGTAAATGACTTAGTGAGGAGTGAAACTAGTTCCCCTCCAATCATGTCGTCAAAGCATCCGTTACCATTTCCATGACTTGAATATTTACTTCTAGCTGGTTTATTCTCCACGTATGAGGGTGTCCAAAGCTGTCTAGACCAGGCTGCGATGTTATTCTATGATCATTTATAATTACACTTATTGAAACTCTTGTTAATCATTCACTGACATTTAACATTTTTCTCTTTAATAGTCAGAAAAAGTAAATATTATTCTCTTGAAGGTTTTATTTAGAGTGCTATTTTTTTTTTTAAGTCTGTGACTCTTAGGAAATAGCGGCGAGCTGTGGGTGGAGAAACGGTCTTTAGAAATTTTCCAGAAGCAGCAGTTCTATCAGTTATTTAAACGTGATCAAATTTGATCAAAAGTGTCTCAAACACTAATACTGGCTGCAAAGCCAGGCATGGAAATAACCCTGAAGTTCCAGTGCTCAGGAGACCAAGGCAGGAGGACTGGCAGTTCAAAGCCAGCCTCACTTTTATGGAGAAACCATGTTCCAAACAATAAATGCGACAAAAGTAAATAAGCAAATAAGAAAATAAATAAGGATCCTAGGGTAGGGGGATGGGCTATGTGTAAAGGGGCTTGTGGTGGACTGCCTAGCTGAGTTCAATCCCTGGAAACCACATGACAAGAAAAAAAATCTAATCATTCCTTTTTCTTTTTCTTCCCTTCCCTTCCCCTTTCTTTTTTCTTCCTTCCTTCCTTCTGACCTTCCTGTCTTCCCCCTGCCTTCCTCCCTCCCTCTCTTCCTTCCTCTTTCCTTCCTCCCCTCCCCTCCTCTTCCTGTTTTGGATGTATGACTTGAGGGTTGGGAGAACCCCAGAGCAGGAGATCAGAGAACAATTTTCAGACTTCGTCCTCTCCTTTAACGTGAAACTTGGGGTTGACCTCAGATTGCCTGTTCTGAGAGCAAGTGCTGTTGGCCACTGAACCATCCCAACAGCTCACAACTACTACTTTAAATCTGTCAGGTTAGTATTTCCTACATTTTATTATTTTTTTAAAAAGGTACATTCTGGTGATGGTGGCATATGCTTTTAATCTCAGAGTTCTGGAAGCAGATGCAGGAGGACTTCTGTGAGTCCCAGGCCACCCAGAGCTACACAGTGAGAACTTGTTTCAAGTGAAAAAAATATGTATGTGATTATAATGTAAGGTGATTAAATGAATTATATTAACTAAGTTACTTAAAGTCTAAATAATATTGATAAGGACACATATAGTAGTCTAATATTCCTTCAATGGGACACTAAGTTTTGAGCAAATAAAATTAACATTATCAAGACAAATGAGCAATTCCAGTTTCATTTATTTATTTATTTATTATTTATTTGTTTGTTTTTTTCTTGAGCAATTCCATTTTAAAATCTGTTAGGGCCAGCACTCGAGGTAGAGGCGAAGCTGGAGAGATGGCTCAGCGGTTAAGAGCACCAACTGCTCTTCCAAAGGTCCTGAGTTCAATTCCCAGCAACCACATGGTGGCTCACAACCATCTGTAATGGGATCTGGTGCCCTCTTCTGGTGTGTCTGAAGGGAGCAATGTTGGTGTACTCATATACATAAAATAAATAAATAAGTCTTAAAAAAAAAAGAAAAAAGAAAAGAAAAGCAGGTAGAGGCAGGTGGATCTCTGTGAGTTTTGAAGAGAGAGTGAGTGCCAGGATAGTCAAGGCTACATAGAAAATCCCTGACTTTAAAAATCAAAAAAGAAAGAAAAAGATAAAAAAAACAAAACCAAAACAACAACCAAAAACCCACTTACTTGCTGAATAACTAGGAGGACCTGAGTGTAGTTCCAGCTCTCCGGTGCGGACGGGCTGGGTATGGTCGGCACCAACGCTGAGCTGCGCAGACAGAGACCAAAGGAATACAGGGGCTTGCAGAGATCCTGCCTCAAGGGGATAAGGTGGAAAGTGATAAGGACACCCCAAAATCCTCCTCTGCCCTTCACCTGAACACTGTGTTTTTAAAGATGTTGGTGGGGACTTGGCTGGGAGGTGGTATCTAATCTACTTCCACACGTCTCGGACTCTGGTAGCCTTCTTGACCTGCCAGGCAGGAGGTTCAGCTATGTGCGGGCAAAAAAAGATTAATAAACCACGGGAATGAGGGTTTTCCCAGTTGTCTTTGTGGTAATAACACAAACTTTTGCTTAAGAATTTCAACAGCACTTTTTTTGTTGTTGTTTTTTTTGAGACAGGGTTTCTCTGTGTAGCTCTGGCTGTCCTGGAACTCACTCTGTAGACCAGGCTGGCCTCGAACTCAGAAATCCGCCTGCCTCTGCCTCCCAAGTGCTGGGATTAAAGGTGTGCGCCACCACCGCCCGGTTCAACAGCACTTTTAAGAAAAAACAAACTGTATAAAGACAGGTTCTTTTTTCCTTTTTCTTTTCGAGACCGGGACTTAACATCCCTCCAGGCTGGCCTCCAACTCTGGAACCTCTCAGCTTCCCAAGGGCTGGGATTATAAGCATGACTAATCTTATAAAACTATCCCAGCTATTTCTATTATTTACACTTTTATTTCTTATTTATTTATTTAGTTTTGTTTTTTCAAGACAGGGTTTCTCTGTAAAGCCCTGGCTGTCCTGGAACTCACTCTGTAGACCAGGTTGGCCTCGAACTCAGAAAACTGCCTGTCTCTGCCTCCCAAGTGCTGGGATTAAAGGCATGCACCACCACTGGTCAGCTCAGGATACTTTTTAAAAAAGTTTTTAGAGCCTTGTTCACCTAATAATTGTAAGGCTTATTTTATTGGTATTAATGTGTGTGTTCTGCAGTGTGTGGGCACACCATGTGTATGTGGCTGTCTGAAGAGGTCCTAAGGACATGTGGGATCCCGCTGGAATCAGAGGAAGTTGTTAGCTACCACACAGGTTCTCTGCAAGAGCAGTGAGTGCTCTTAACCCCTTAGCTGTCTCTCCAGCCCCCGTTTAGTTGTTTGTTTGTTTGTTTTTCATTTTTAAAAAAAGGGTTTAGTATAGCCCTGGCTGGGCTGGAACTTCCTCTGTAGACCAGGCTGGCCTTGAACTCACAGAGATCGCCTGCTTCTGCCTCCTGAGTGCCAGGATTCAACTCATGCAACACCTCTACCTGGCTGGTTTTTTTTTTTTTTTTAATTTTTTTTGGGGGGGGGCTTTTTAGATAAGGTCTCATGTAGGCTAGCTATGCAATTGGTAATCTTGACCTCTTGGCCCTTCTGCCTGCACTTCCCAATGCTGAGATTAAGGCATACCCCACCACACACGTATATAAAAAGCTAACAGCTGGGCATGGTGGTCCTGACCTTTAATCCAAGCTCTGGTGAGGCAAAGGCAGGTGGATATCTGGGATTTCAAGGCCAACCCAGTCAACATATTGAATTCCAGGACAGCCAGAATGACATAGTGAGACTCTGTCTAAATTCCCATAAACAATAAGAGAAAAATAAGTAGGTAGAACAAAATATTTACTTTTTTAAAAAGAAAAATCTTTAACAATAATCTATTTGATTCTTTGTCATATACCTAACATATGCCCAGCATAATGTAAGTTTCCCCAACTAATGATGCCAAAAAATACTGCAACAAAGTCCTCAAGGAGGTGGGAAGCTGAGGAAGAAATACAGGCTTCTTTCAAGCTCAGGAACAACCCAGTATGGTCCTGACCTGGAGCAGAGTTTCCCAACATTCGCTGCCCTAATGCCCTAAGTGCCTCTTTCACAGTGTGAGGCAATCTCTTGATCCCTGAGGAATTCCAGAAAGCTTGTCAGCGTTTGTGTGTGGCATACAAAAAAAAAGTGTTGACATAGGCTACATCTTATAGAAAACTGTGGTCTTGAGGACTATGGTGTAAAGTTCATTTAAAATAAATTTAGGGAAAAAAAGAAAAAAGAATAAAAAAAAAAAAGGGCTGGAGAGATGGCTCAGCGGTTAAGAGCACTAACTGCTCTTCCAGAGGTCCTGAGATAAAATAAATTTAAGGTCAGCGAGATGGCTAAGTGGGTAAAGGGGCTTGTTGCAAAGCCCGATGGTGTGAGTTTGATCTCACAGACTCACAGAGTAGAATGAGAAAACTGATTCCCCTACATAGTCTTTTGACCGCCATGATTCAGTCACAGCACGTGAGCAGCCCCACCCCCAAAAAACAAAATACTTTTTTTTTTTAAAAGACAAAGTCTCTCTATGTAGGTCTAGCTGTTCTACATCTTGCTAAGTATACCAGGCTGGCTTCAAACTCACAAAGAATCATGTAACTCAGCCTATCAAATGCTGAAGTTAAGGGTGTGTGTGCTCCACGACAGGCATATGTAATAGAGCAGTGGTGGCACATGCCTTTAACTCCAGCTCTCGGGACGCAGAGGCAGATGGTTCTCTGTGAGTGTGAGGCCAGCCTGGTCTACAGAGTATAGAGTGAGTTTCAAAACAGCCCTGGCTACACAAAGAAACTCTGTGTACACACACACACACACACACACACAAAGCACACAAAGCAAGCTATGGACTAAATTACCAATAGTTAAAATCCTGATGTAGCTCAATGACAGAACTTTAGCTGAGTTTGATTTCCCAGCACTGGGGGAAATAAAAGTTACTAATACACACAAATGTAAACACTGGCATTTCTTATCTAGTAAACACTGCACATTATTTAAATTATTTTACTTATAAAAGAAAAATAATTTTGTGGCATATTTTCGTGTTTAGTTTTAGAAGTAAATGTACACTAAAATGCTTTGTAAAACTTATATATTCAGTGGTGGTTTTTAGGCCAGGAATTCATACATATATATATATTTTGTTACATTTATTTGTGTGTGTGGGCCCTCAGCTGCTGTGGTGTGAATGTGGAGATGGGAGTTGGTTTTCTTTTTTCAGCATGTAGGATTTTGGGGGTTGAATTCAGGTCTTCTGGCTTGGCAGCAAGCCTTTCCACAGTTGTCCCCCCATTTTTTTTATTTTTGAGATAGTCTTATCACATAACTCAGGCTGGTTTCAAACTCATAATTTTTCTGCCTCAGCCTTTTTTTTTTTTTTTTTTTTTTTTTTTTTTTTTTTTTTTTTTTTTTTTTTTTTTGGTATTTTCGAGACAAGGTTTCTCTGGCTGTCCTGGAACTCATTCTGTAGACCAGGCTGGCCTGGAACTCATAATTCCGCCCGCCTCTGCCTCCCAGGTGCTGGGATTAAAAGCGTGCACCACCACTGCCCAGCCTGCCTCAGCCTTCTAAATGCTAAAATTACAGGCCTGCAACACCATAGTTAGCTTTTTATTTTATTTTTTATTTTTTTGGAGGCGGGGAACATTTCTCACTACATATTTCAGGCTGTCCTGGGACTCACTCTGTAGACCAGACTGGCCTTAAACTCAGAGATCCTCTAGCCTCTGCTTCCTAAATGCTGAAATTAAAGGTGTGTGCCACTACACCCAGCCTTTTTTTTTTTTTTTTTTAGTATTTTTATTTATTTATTTATTTCATGTATATGAGTACACTATAGCTGTCTTCAGATACATACCAGAAGAGTGCATCAGATCCCATTAGAGATGGTTGTGAAGCCATGGTTGCTGGGAATTGAACTCAGAACCTCCGGAAGAACAGTGCTCTTAGCCACTGAGTCCCCTACACCCATCTTTTAAAAACATTTTTTAAGATTTACTCTTTAGCCTGGCGGTGGTGGCACATGTCTTTAATCCCAGCACTTGGGAGGGAGAGGCAGGCGGATTTCTGATTTCGAGACCAGCCTGGTCTACAGAGTGAGTTCCAGGACAGCCAGGGCTACACAGAGAAACCCTGTCTCGAAAAAAACAAAAAACAAAAAACAAACAAACAAACAAAAGATTAACTTTTTAAATTGTGTGCATATGTGTGTCTTTGTGTAAGAGCGTGTGAGTGCAGTGTCGTTAGAGTTCAGAAGAGGGCTGTCCTGGAACTCACTCTGGAGACCAGGCTGGCCTTGAACTCAGAAATCCTCCTGCCTCTGCCTCCCAAGTGCTGGGATTAAAGGCACGGGCCACCACTGCCCGACTTGGTTTTGTTGTTTTGAGACCATTTTTTTTTTCTTTCTGTAGCTCTGGCTATCCTAGACTTGCTTTGGAGACCAGGCTGGCCTCAAATTCACATCCGTGTGCCTCTGCCCCCTGAGTGCTGGGATCAAATGCGTGCACCTCCATGGCCAGCTCTCCAGCCCCCTTTTAAAAACATCTTTTAAAGTATTGTGTCTTTTCTAAAAATAGACTAGCGCACACGTTACCTTTGAGGTTGTGCGTGTGCCTTACAGACTCCCTGAGACTCTCCGTGAGGCAATGTTGCCATCCCTGCATCCTGGTCATATTTCATCTGACCACTTGCTCAGTATCGATGGAAGCTACTGGTTTGAAAAGTTGAGGAAAGGGAGGGACTCTTGACTGCTGTGGTACATTTGGCAATGTCTGGAGACACTTATCGCTGTCACAGCCTGAAGCAGGACTGGGTTCAGGCTGAGGAATTAGGCTGGTTGCAGAGATTTGTAGCTGGCAGAGGCCCCAGAGCTGCCGGAGATCGTAATATGCTCAGGATAGTCCACCCCAGCAGAAAGTTACCCAGCCCCAAATGTCAATAGCTCTGGGGTTGAGAAATCCTTGTACTGTGTCAACAGTGTGTGTCTATGAAAGATAACATTTCAAAGCCACAAAATAGTCACAGCTAACACGCACTCCAGCAGTGCTTTGTGGGGGTAAACTGAGGCTGTCTGCCCAAGACGCTCCACTTGAAGAGAAAAGTTTACAAACCTAGATTATTATTTGTATTTATTGATGTGATGAAAAACAAGTGCCGTTGTTACTTTGACTACTCTATGCGAACTCTTGGGGTTTTGATGATCCAAGAAAGGAGGACAACACTTACATAGACCAACTATCTATGAAAGGTTACTTATTTATTTTGTGGACTTGTGTGTATGTGTATAGTTTGTGTGTGTCAGGGGACGCATGCCACACGCCTCATGTCGGGGCTCTCTCCATCCACCAGATCATAAGGGTTGGCATCAGGTGGCTTAACCAGCTGAGCTGTCTTGCTAGTCCTATGTATTTATTTTGTATGTATTTTGAGATAGGTTTTTACTATGTAACCCAGGCTGGCCTAGAACTCCACATAGACCAAGGCTGGCCTCAAATTCACTAGGAACTGTTAGGATTAAGCTATCTAGCCCAGGGGAAATCTTTATTCTTATAAAGGAGAAAACAATACCAACCCATAGAAGGACCAGACCTGAGCGAGGAGGAAAGGGTTCTGGGAGGGTGTCCTACTTGCTGAATCCATCATCTCTGCTCAGTCAGCCAGGAAATTGTTCCTTTTTGCTTAAAGCCAACTTGAATTCAATTTGTCACTCGCAACCAGCAGCGCCCTGACTAATACACCACCAGATTAATATCAGTAATATTTCAAGAATTAGCGACAATACAACAAAACAGGAAGATTGAATTTGACATTGATTCTTTGATTACAAAGATTAAGTTAGAGAGGCTGTAGAGATGACTCAACATTTTAGGAGCACTGGTTGTTCTTTCAAAGGCCTTGGGTTCAATCCCCAGCACCCACATAACTCTCTGTAGCTCCAATTCACAGACAGTCATGCAGACAAACCACCAATGCACATAAAATAAAAATAAATAAATCTTTAAAAAAAGAAGATTAAGTTAGATCCTAGAGTATTCATTTAATGGACATATACGTTCTAACATGTGCCAAATGGTCTGTGTTAGATGTTTGGATCAAAGAGCAAGCAAACAGGGCAGGAGAGATGGCTCAGTGGGGAAAGTACTTTCCACCAAGCCTGAGGAACTGCGCTCCATCCCTGAGATCCACATGACAGAAAGAGAGAATAACTCCCGAAAGTCACCCTCCAAACTCCACACCCGTGCCTCAGCATAAATAAATAAGAATTTAAAAACACAAAATAAAAGAAGCAAACACAAACAACAGCAGCAACAACAAAAGTCCCTCTAGGAACTCTTAGTCTAACTGAAGAGAAAGAGAAGGATCGGGGACTGGAGAGAAAACTCAGTTGCTAAGAGCGCTGGCTACTTCTGAAGGACCTGGGTTCAATTCCCACCATCCACGTGGCAGCTTACAACTGTCTGTAACTCCAGCACCCTTGGGCAGACAGACATGCAGGCAAAATGCCTTTAAAGAAAGGATCAACTGCCAGGGGGTGGTGACACAAGCCTTTAATCCCAGCACTTGGGAGGCAGAGGCAGGTGGATTTCTGAGTTCGAGCCCAGCCTGGTCTACAGAGTGAGTTCCAGGACAGCCAAGGCTACACAGAGAAACCCTGTCTCGAAGCAAAACAAAACAAAAGAAAAAAGGATCAACTGATATGGCTCTGGTGAGCCCACCGAAAGGACAGTTACCTCTGAGGTTGTGACTGTCAAAAGCAAGTTTGTCACAGTGTTGGAAGGGAAGAGCAGGGCTTTGAAAGGCACTCTGTCCGGATAGCACATGTTAGAGGGCTGGGTGTGGAGGACTAGCAAGATTAACCTGGGCCACTACCAACAATACATTATGACTTGTTGTGTTTGCTTCCAGAGGGTGATGGGTGATCCCATTCCAGTGGGATGGGAGAGGGGCCAGAAAGGGAGTTTATAAGGGCTGGGTAACAGAAACTTTAGGAAGTCAGGCAGTGGTGGCGCACCCCTTTAATCCCAGCACTTGGGAGGCAGAGGCAGGCGGATTTCTGAGTTCGAGGGCAGCCTGGTCTACAGAGTGAGTTCCAGGAGAACCAGAACTCCACAGAAAAACCCTTTCTCAAAAAACAAAAACAAAAACAAAAAACAAAACCAAAAACCAAAACCAAAAGCTTTGGGAAGTCAAGTATTTTATTCAGGGAAAGCAACATGGTGCATATTTCAAATATTTTTCTGTTAAATAGGCACAATAATAGCTACCCTGTAAGGTTGTTGTGAAAATTGCATATGAGTTAAGTTGATTAGATGCTTAAAAATGGTTAAGCCAAAAATCCACCTTATTCTGTTCCAAACACTATTAAAAACTCAGAACATCCATTGGTAGGTGGGATTATGGGAAATTCATGCCAGAGGTATAGACTTACTTTAAGGAATCTCAAAGTATCTTCAATAATATAGTCTGATTCAGGTTAGGGTTGGGGATATGGTTCAATTGGTAGGTAGTTTGCCCAGCATGTTCAAAGCACTAGATTTGATCTCTGACACCTATGTAAACCAAGGATGGTGGGCCAGAGTGTATTCACGGCATAGGAATTGTGAGCAAAAGGGTAACAATTTGAAGGCCATCCCCAGTTATATAACAAAGTCCAGGACAGTCAGGGCTGTGTGAGACTTCATCTTAAAAACAATAGCAAACAAGCAAAACAAAATCCTAAACTCCCAAATTAGTCTGTAGTGAGCCGGACCATTCCAGTTCCCTCCAAACTATGACATTTCAAATTGAGACAAACTTTTCAAGATCATTCTAGAACTAGAAGATCGCTATTGGTCATACAGTTTCTAAAAGCCTCCGAAGAGTAGGGTCCAAAGCATCCTATGATCCACACAACAATTGGCTTCTAAGTTAGATATATATAGTTAATACATATTTTTGAACTAAAAACTAACTCTAAAGAATGCTTCTCCTAGGTCACAAGAGGAAGCAAGAAAGAAAAAAAAATCAATCTTTTTTTTTTTTTTTTTTGCTGTTGTTGTTGTTAAAGAAAGGGCTGAGAGGAGACACAGGGAACAAGTTCACTTCAGGCTACCAAAGGATTGCAAGATTTCTCTGGTGTGATAGGTCACTGGGTTATGCAGCGAATTTCACTGTCTTACTGGTTTCAAGGGACTCCTTAGACCATTTATCTAGGCTAGTGGTTTAGAAATTTTAAGGCCAACAGAGAAATAACTTGGGACAGCACGATTATTTAAGAATAAAATCCTCAGACATGGCTCAGTGGACTAAGCCACTTGTAGTCAAGCCTGCCGACCTGAGTTTGTTCCTCAGGACCCACGTGGTGGGAGGAGGGAACCGACTCCAGCAAGATGTCCTCTGACCTCCACAAGCGTACGATGGCACGTGCACAAGGACCAGTGTGTGTGTTTGTGTGTTTGAACAGGCTCACAAGCACCCACTCGCACCCACACATATGCAGTCATGCAAAAAATCTAAATTTCGGAAACAACAGTAGAGTTGATGAAGTAGAGGAAAAGAGAAAACAGGAGAATAAGGAATTTTTACAGCTATTTTGGATGTAACAAATGAGCTTGAGATCATAATGCAATTTATTTCCTGCTAAGGGAAGATGTGACTGAAACCATGAAGCTAAATATATGATATATATTTTTATGAATCCAGAATCCAAAGGAAAAGAAGGGCTAGATGGAACAGTTTTATGTTTCTGGACACCTTTTCTGTTTCTACATATTTGAAATTTTGATTCCTTAGAATAAGTTATTTCCCCTCACCCATTATAAAATGTTCTTGATAACCTTTCCTTTTCATCTTAAAAATGTAACAACTATTTCAAATCATTTATTTTTCCCAAGTGAACTATTTATCCAAGAAGTTAACTCTGTTTCCAGATGGTAGTGTCCCGTGAGGCTGTGTCCCACCAAAGTCCCTAGATTACTCTTTAATAAAAGAGATTTAAAATAAAGAGCTCTTGATGACACTGCCAATCATACACATCATGTTCAGAGCAGCTGAGTTTGATTCTGAACATGGCTGAGTTGGATCCAACCTTAAAGACGAGAATAATGAGAACGACTGCCTATTTCATGGTTGTTACGAGGGTCAAACGGGTTACACAAAAAGTGCTTCCCATGACCTGTGCTGCATGCACAGTAGGAACTGTTATTTTTCATGCACTTTCATTATTATTTTAATACATGGAGCCTTTCCCAGCATGAACACTGGCTTCTGAAATACCCCACTTTAAATCCCTCTCCCCCAGTGGGGCCTATTCTTCTCATGTTTTATATGGTTGGCTTCATTTAGCTCCCAACACATGTTATCCCACCTGTTTTGATATAGGACCCATGTAATGCCAAATGTGAACTGTAAATCATTTCATTTTCTGTATTTAATATGCACAGGTGAGCTACTGGCAATTCCCCTTACTATGGCTAAGCACAGGAGCAACACATCCATATTAGAATGATTGTGCATTAACATTATTCTGCCTTCAGGAGGTATTGTCAGAAAAACCCAATCTCTATAAAGTGCTGCTTTCCCACAGAATCAAACTAGACTCCCATTTTCACATCTAACTACATAACTGTGTATTTTAAAAATGGCCTCAAAGTGCAACTAAATGAAACTAACTAAATGAATATATTAGTACCAATGTTGGAAGATGAGACACATCCGACTTTAAATATAAGATTGGAGGACAGAATTTCTAAGTTAGCCTGAACTTAGTGTTGATTTTTGGCAAACTACCCCTTAAAAGAATGTTTCTTTTAACCCCTACTCCCCAGTTCTGAAGCTCTTGTGAGAAGCCAGCTGTACAGTACCTTGATCAGGTTGTGTCCCACAGTGTAGACAGCTGTTAAATTTCCCTTCTCTCCTGGCGCATGCATACCTGTGCCAAACCCATGCCAAGCTACGAGGTAAGGGTTGTGAATTGTAATCCAATATTTGACACGGTCTCCAAAGGTCTGGAAGCAGTATGTGGCATAGTCATTGAAGAGATCTATCAGAGTCGCATTTTTCCAGCCCCCATATTCGTCCTGCAGCGTCAAAGGCAAATCCCAATGGTACAAGGTAACAATCGGTTCGATATTCCTAAGTACCAATGAGTCCAGAAGTGCATTGTAGTACTGGAGACCTTTTGCATTCAGTGCTGCTACTGTTCCGTTAGGGAACAACCGTGGCCAGGAGATGGAGAACTGATAAAAAGAAACTCCTAAAAAATCCAGAGCCAACAAATCTTTTTCCAGAAAGACGTAACTGTCAGTGGATCTGTCTGTGCTGTTGACACCTCTCAGGTGTGAGTAGACGTAACGATCCCAGATCGAGGGTCCTCTCCCATCTGCCTTCCAACTCCCTTCCACTTGAAATGCTCCGGTCCCAACGCCCCAGGAAAAGTTTTTAGGGAAAGTGTCATAGAGGAACAGCTGACTTGGGTTTACCGGACTCACGTACTGTTTTTTATCCCATATTGCTCTCCCGTCTCCAGAGAAGCCGGTAACAGCTCGCAGCAGAACAAACGCAGACAGCACGGCAGATCTTTGCAGTGCCCTGTTGGACATTGTTTTCCTAGAGCGTGTGTTTCTTTCATCAGAGCTGAAGAAAATCCATTCATTCCCCGGAGACCCTGCTGCACACACAGCCTGTCTTCATTTACCCCTAACTGCTGGACTGTCTTTATCAGCGCTCCAGTAAAAGCCAGTGATTGTAAAGCCCTGTCAATGATTACCCTGGACCGGGAGACTTAGGATGGGTCATGAGAGCCACGCAATTTGAGGGAGGTGGCCTCGTTGCCGTCAACAACTTGTGTCGTCTTCTTGGGATTAGGAAAATCCGACCGGTGAAAAATGCATCCTGGACACTAATTTGAATGTGTTAAATAAACGCATGGAAACCGTGCCTGAGAACGGCGTTTTCTGTGCAGCAGTCTTTCACACGGCCGAGGACCTTTCCGAATGTTTTGAACTTTATTGAATAAGGTATCTACTTTTCTATTTTTAGAGTTTAAATGTTATCATCTCCCATTTTAGGAAAAGCAATTTTTTTTTGGGGGGGGGTGTCGAGACAGGGTTTCTCTGTATAGCCCAGGCTGTCCTGGAACTCACTCTGTAGACCAGGCTGGCCTCGAACTCAGAAATCCGCCTGCCTCTGCCTCTTAAGGCTTGGGATTAAAGGCGTGCGCCACCACGCCCGGCAGGAAAGGTAATTTTACATACAAGTCAATAG
>NW_022196905.1:58464081-58467931 GCF_008632895.1 Mastomys coucha | reverse complement strand
TCTCTGTGTAGCCCTGGCTGTCCTGGAACTCACTCTGTAGACCAGGATGGCGTCGAACCCAGAAATCCACCTGCCTCTACCTCCCAAGTGCTGGGATTAAAGGCGTGCGCCACCATTGCTCGGCCTTTTTTTTTGACTTTTCAAGACAGGGTTTTTCTGTATAGCTCTGGCTGTCCTGGAACTCACTTTGTAGACCAGGCTGGCCTCGAGGGATAGTCTTAATGTTATCTATTTCAAGAAAACTTAGTTGAACATGGTGGCTCATGCCTATAATTCCTGCATTTGGGAGGCTGAAGCAGGAGAATTGCTGAGTTTAAGGATGACCTAAATTATGTAACTGAAAGCCATAATGGAGCAAGACTTCATTTCAAAGACCCTAAAACCAAACCATGTAGCCAGGTGCTTTGTGATTGGAACACTTGGGAGGTGGAATCCAGAGGAACAGAAATTCAAAGTCCTACTTGGCTACATGGAATTTGAAGTCAGCCCGGCGCTACATGACCCTAGATGTGGAAGACATTTTGAGTTTGAGGACTTGTTGGGGCCTATGAATTTAATTTCCTTTTTTTTAAAAAAGATTTATTTATTTTTATTTATATAAGTACAGTGTAGCTGTCTTCAGACACATCCGAAGAGGGCTTCAGATCCCATTATAGACGGTTGTGAGCCACCATGTGGTTGCTGGGAATTGAACTCAGGACCTCTGGAAGAGCAGTCAGTGTTCTTAACTGCTGAGCCATCTCTCCAGCCCCGAATTTAATTTCTTTTGGCAGTACTAGAGATCAAACCTAGGTCTTGTGGCTGCTAAGAAAATGCTCTACCACTGGGCAACATCTCCAGTTCCCTATTTATTTTTATTTTAAAGCAGGGGTGAAATATGCTACCCATTAACTTGATATGTAGTACAAGCTGGCCTTGAACTTGTGGCAATTCCCCTGCCTCAGGCCTTCCTCGACAGGCCCAAGAAGGTACTTAAAGTTTTTTTTTGTTTTGTAAGCAAATTCTCACTACAAAGCCCTTTCTGACCCAGGACTCAATTCTGTACTATGGTTTCCTGTTACATAAGAAGTAGCATTTGGCCAGGCAGTGGTGGCGCACGCCTTTAATCGCAGCACTTGGGAGGCAGAGACAGGCAGATTTTTGAGTTCGAGGGCAGCCTGGTCTACAGAGTGAGTTCCAGGACAGCCAGGGCTACACAGAGAAATCCTGTCTCGAAAAACAACAATCAAACAAACAAACAAACAAACAAAAAGAAGTAGCATTCGTTGGGTATGTGATGGTGCATATCTTCAATCCCAGCACTTGGGAGGCAGAATTGGGTGGTCTACACAGTGATTCCAGGCTAGCCAGAATTACATAGTGAGACCCAGTCTCAAAAACAATAACAAAATAAAACAAAACAAGAAGCCTGAGAAGCTTTTTATATCTATGGATAGGTATCTTATAATATCTATGGATTCTTTTTTTTTTTTTGGTTTTTCGAGACAGTTTCTCTGTGTAGCTCTGGCTGTCCTGGAACTCACTCTGTAGACCAGGATGGCCTCGAACTCAGAAATCCGCCTGCCTCTGCCTCCCAAGTGCTGGGATTAAAGGCGCGCGCCACCACCGCCTGGCGTATCTATGGATTCTTATGAGGATAGAGTTACCACATGTAAAGCACATAGACCAGAGATTAACACATAAATGCTCAATGAACTTAAATATAAAAAAATATTCTGAGACAGGTTCTTAGACTGTGTCTTGAAGATGAATTGAATAGCTGAGTTAACTAGTGTGACTGAACAAATCAGGAAGGAGTCGGACAGTAACCAACACAAAATCATAAGAAAATACTCCCAGTTGCTACCAAATTGTGTTTGGGTGGTGATCTCTAATTTAATTTTCCTTCTTTTTTTAAAAAAATTTATTTATTTATTTATTTATTTATTTTAAAATGTATTTCCAGAGGATGGAAGGTAGTTCATCAGTTAAGAGCATTTGTTGCTCCTGCAGAGGTCTTGCCTTTGATTCCCAGCGCTCACATGGCAGCTCACAACCACCCCTAATTCTAGTGGAGGGCATCTGATGCCCTCTTCTGACCTCCAAAGGCTCAAGGCATACATGCAGTATTTATATACATATGGGAAAACAGATGCACTCACATCAAATAAGAATAAACCTATAAAAATTAAAGATTAAACAAAATGTATATGTGTGTGTCTCAGTGAGATTAAAGTTTCTTTTTTTTAAGATTAATTTATTTATTATGTGTAAATACACTGTATCTGTGTTCAGACACACCAGGGCATTACATCTCATTACAGATGGTTGTGAGCCACCATGTGGCTGCTGGGATTTGAACTCAGGACCTCTGGAAGAGCAGTCAGTGCTCTTCACCACTGAGACATTTCTCCAGCCCGAGATTAAAGTTTCTTAATGAGAAACTAGATGCTTTCCCACCAAGGTAGGAAGAGGCAAAGATAGATATGGATTCTCATCACTGTTTGTGTGTGTGTGTGTGTGTGTGTGTGTGTGTGTGTGTGTGTATGTGTGTTCCTGATGACTGATCTTTGGGCTTCCCTAATGCTCTCTCTTCTTCACTTGATTCAGTAAATCTCTAGGTAATCCAAGAAAAATAAAAATACACACACTAGGAAGCAACAAATAAAACTGTAAGTTCATAGGTGATCATGATTGTTTATGCAAAATATTCCCAAACTGAATCAACTGGAAATCCTGGTACAAATGAACAACTGTATCAAGGTTATTAAACAAAAGGTAATGTAGAAAAAGCCAGTTAATTGCTTTCTTATACGCCCACAATAAAACTTAAAATTTGACATTGAAAAGGCTCTATTGGGGTTGAGGATTTGGTTTAGGGGGTAAAAGCATTTCCTATGCTGTCCTGAGGTGCTGAGTTTGAATTCCAAGTACACATGAAAGCTCAACGTGGGGCCTGCTGCTGCAGTGCACACCTATAACCGCCGGGCTGGAGGCAGAGGCACGCAGATCTCTGTGAGCTTTAGGTCTGCCTGGTCTACATAGTGAGTTCTGGGCCAGGGAGTGCCATATAGTGAGATGGGTTTTGTTTTGTTTTTTTGTTTTTGTTTTGTTATTTTAAGTTGATATGGCCACAGGTGTCTATGTAGTTCCAGAATTGGCGGGAGTAAAGACAGGCAAAATTCGTTTTCTCCACACACGAAAATGCTTTGTTAGTATAATATACACAAACTATAAAGAAATAAGTCTAAAACTCTAAATCTTGACAGTGTCTAGAGAACAATGGAACTGCGGGATTGACTCCCACAGCAGAGAGGGCATCCGATTCCAGGGGCCACAGTGTCTCAAACCCTGGATCCGGAGATGCACTCAGTCTAGAAAGTGTACACAACCTGTTGTATTCTTCAGACACTTGAGACTCAAACTCTAGAGGCCTGAATAGAAAGAACATTCCTTTTTTTGTTTGTTTGTTTTTGTTTTTCGAGACAGGGTTTCTCTGTGTGGCCCTGGCTGTCCTGGAACTCACTCTGTAGACCAGGCTAGCCTTGAACTCAGAAATCCGCCTGTCTCTGCCTCCCAAGTGCTAGGATTAATGGCGTGCGCCACCACTGCCCGGCAAGAACATTTCTATTTCTTTTTTTTTTTTTTTAAAGATTGATTTATTTATTGTTATATGTAAGTACACTGTAGCTGTCTTCAGACACACCAGAAAAGGCCATCAGATCTCATTACGGATGGTTGTGAGCCACCATGTGGTTGCTGTGATTTGAACTCAGGACCTTCGGAAGAGCAGTCAGTGCTCTTTCCCACTGAGCCATCTCACCAGCCTCCGAACATTTCTATTTCTATACAGAGGTCATCAGAGGCAGAA
>NW_022196905.1:58431536-58464071 GCF_008632895.1 Mastomys coucha | reverse complement strand
CAAAGGAATAAGGTAGAATAACAGAGCAGGACACCCTTCTTCCTGAGTCCTCTGCATGAGAAGGCATGAGTACGAGTGCTCCTATATATGTTCATGGACGCAAACATACCGTGCACACGAAGTCAAATAGGTTACATTTTTAAAAAGATAGTACCAGGGCTGGGGATGTAGCTCAGTAGGTAGAGTTCTTGCTTAGCATGCTTGGGTTCAGTTTTTAGCGCTGTATAAACTGAATGGTAGTGCATGCTTGTAATCTCAGCACTTGAGTAGTGGAAGAAGAAGTGCAAGGCCTGGGGCTGGAAAGATGGCTCAGCAGTTAAGAGCACTGACTTCTCTTTCAGAGATCCCGAGTTCAATTCCCAGCAACCACATATGTGATAGCTCACAACCATCTGTAACAGGATCCGATGCCCTCTTCTGGCATGTAGGCATATATGCAGATAAAACACTCATATACATATAAAATACATTTTAAAAACATCTTAAAAAAAAAACAAAAACAACCAAGGACATTCATTCTCTGCTACCTAGTGAGTTTGAAACAAGCTTGGGTTACATGAGACTCTGTCTTAGAATAAAATAAAATCTTCAGGGGCTGGCAGATGGCTCAGTGGGTAAGAAGAGCACTGACTGCTCTTCCAAAGGTCCTGAGTTCAAATCCCAGCAACCATTTGGTGGCTCACAACCACCTGTAATGAGTTCTGACGTCCTCTTCTGGTGCATCTGAAGTCAGCTACAGTATCCTTCTTTATGATAATAAAGAGATCTTTGGGCCAGAGCAGGGTTGACTGGAGTGAGCAGAGGTTATAAAATTCAATTCCCAACAACAACCTGAAGGCTCACAACCATCTGTACAGTTACGGTGTACTCATATATATACATAAAATAAATAAATAGATCCTTAAAAAAGAGAGAGAGATCAGCTGTGTGACTTTGGCGCTGTCTCTCAAAATAAAATAAAATAAAATAAAATCTTCAAAAAAATTGGTCTGGGGAGATGACTCAGTAGCTAACTGCTTGTCATGCTTGTCATGATGTCTCAGTGGTAAGAGAACTGACTGCTCTTCTGAGGTCCTGAGTTCAAATCCCAGCAACCATATGATGGCTAACAACCATCAGTAACGAGATCTGACGCCCTCTTCTGGAGTGTCTGAAGACAGCGACAGTGTACTTACATATAATAATAAATAAATCTTAAGAAAAAAAAAAGACCGAGGAGCAGAGTTTGGATTCCCATAAATGGCAGGTGGCCATGGTACTCCCCTGAAGCCCCAAGGCTTGGGAGGTGGAGATTAGGGGAACCAGTGGAGCAAGCTGGCTAAGGCTGGTGAAGACTGACTGAGGAAGACTTCCTGTGGTCAGTCTCTGGCACACACACACACACACACACGCACGCACGCACGCACGCACGCTCGCACATGCACACACCATACACATGCACATGTGAAAAGAAAATTCTCTTTGCTTTAGCCTATTATAATTCTCCTAATATTTCCCTTCCTCATAGATGAAATCTTAAATAAAGAACAAAATGAGAAGTACTTAAGTACTTTCTCCATGAGGGAAACCACACCACTCTAATAAAAAGACTTTAAAGAAGTAACAGGCTGGGCTGGCGAGATGGCTCAGCAAGTAAGTGCACTGACTGCTCTTCCAAAGGTCCTGAGTTCAATTCCCAGCAGCCACACACATGATGGTTCACGGCCAGCTGCACAGCTACAGGGTACTCATACACATAAAATAAATAAAATAAATCTTAAAAAAAAAAAGAAGTAACAAGCGAGATGTGGTACTGAGTTCCTGTAACCCCGGCACTTGGTGGTGGAGGCTGAGCTTCAAGTCCTGCTATTTTTTTCCAGGCACTAGAGACGGAGTTTTGCTGATAGAGTGTTGCCTTTGCCTCTCTAGGTCCTGGGTCTGATCCCCAACACTCTGTAAGTTGAGGTTGGTGTTACACAGTGAGTTTGAGGCCAGCCTGGGCTAAATGAGACCCTACCTCAAAACAAGTAAATCAACCCCCCCCCCCAAACAAACCCAAACCAAAACAACAACCTCCAACAACAACAATACAACAAAACAGCCAATTTTCTATAGAATTTGATTTACAAACTCAATAAAATCTCAGTAAAAACCTAGACAATAAACACCAGCATCTTTTTATTATCCCTAGCTGACACTCTTTACTCAGTAATTCCTGCCCACTTCCAATCCTTCCAGCTCCTGGCAACCATCCTTCTATTTTATGTCTATAAATTTGACCACTCCATGAACCTTACATTAGCAGGATAATGGGGCACTTTTCCTTTGTGTCTAGTTTATTTAATTTAGCATGATCCCAGAGTTGACGCATGGCTTTCGTCACTTCTGCTGCCTTGTTGTTGAGATAGACTTACTATGTTGCCCAGAATGGCCTCAAATTCCTCGACTCAGGCAGTCCTCCTGCCTCAGTCCCAGAGTATCTGGAAAGCTGGGACTACTGAGGCAGGAGACTGCTTAGCTCTTATTTTTAAAGGTTTGCTTTTGAGATGAGGTCATAACATTAGCCCAGGCTAATATCTAGACCTGAATTAGAAGCTCTTTCTATCAATAAAACAGTAAACCTTTTGTGTGTATGTGCATATGAAGGCCAAAGAACCATTTAAGAAAGCTATCTAGGGGCTGGCAAGATGGCTCAGCGGGTAAGAGCACTGACTGCTCTTCCGAAGGTCCTGAGTTCAGATCCCAGCAACCACATGGTGGCTCACAACCATCCGAGATGAGATCTGACGCCCTCGTCTGGTGTGTCTGAAGATAGCTACAGTGTATTACTCTGGAGCGAGGTGGGCCGGAACAAGCAGAGGTCCTGAGTTCAATTCCCAGTAGCCACATGATGGCTCACGACCATCTGTACAGCTACAGTGTACTCATACACATAAAATAAATAAATAATTGTTTTTTAAAAAAGAAAAGTATCTATATAAAAGCATAAAGTCAGGTGTAATATTGTACAATCTTAGACAGTAAAGCATTAAAAATAATTTATAAGGCTGGGCAGTGGTGGCGCGCGCCTTTAATCCCAGCACTTGGGAGACAGAGGCAGGCAGATTTCGGAGTTTGAGGTCAGTGTAGTCTACAGAGTGAGTTCCAGGACAGCCAGGGCTACACAGAGAAACCCTGTCTTGAACCGCCAGCCCCCCTCCCCCCCCAAAAAAAGATGTCCTCTCTCTTTGGGTTAAGGAACCAAGCTTTATATGGTTGATTTTTTTGTTGTTTTTACATTAATTTGTGTGTCTCTGTGTGGGTGCATATGTAGTGCTGGACACCTTGTTGGAGTTGGGCTCTCTCCTTTTACCACGTGGATGCTGGGAATTGAACTCAATTGAAGTTGTCAGGCTTGGTAGCAAGTGCCTTTACCAGCTGAACCATCTTTTTGGTCCCTGCCATGGTTGTTCTAGAACTTGCTAAATAAATAAATAAATAAATATTATATATGTAAAGAAATATAGTAATTAAATTATATTAATTAATTCAGGCAGGTCTGTGTTCATTTGCAACATTTTCCTTGCTATGTAGAACAGGCTGGCCTCCAGCTGACAAAGATTCACCTGTCTCTGCCCTCACGCAAGATTTTTGTTTGGTCTTGTTTTTTGTTTTCCGGAGACAGGGTTTCCCTGTGTAGCCCTGGCTGTCCTGGAACTCTGTAAACCAGGCTGGCCTTGAACTCACAGAGATCTGCCTGCCTCTGCTTCCTGAGTGCTGGTATTTAAGGTGTATACCAACCCCCATACCTGGCTTGGCAAGATTTTTTGATGTATATTTTGTGGAAGACAGTAGACCTCCTTGTGTTAAGGCTTTTAAATTCAGACCTGTAGGGGTGGCATACTCCTTTAATCCCAGAACCCTGGAGATAGGCAGTTCTTGATATAGGAACTCCATCCTTGTGAGTTCCAGGCCAGCCAGGGCTACACAGAGAAAGCCTGTTCAGTTGATCCATCAGTTGAATAATTCGGACCTATGCTCATTTGCAGTGTTTTCTTTTTGAGACAGGATCTTGCTACCTTTTCCAGGCTAGTCTCAAACTCTCAAGCCTACCAAGGGCTGAGATGACAGGCACCCAGCATCATGACAGACCCTGAAAGACCTTTTACTTAAAAAAAAAATACAGAGAGAAGGCAATGCATTCAATTTATTTCAACTGCATGGTAAGAAAGATGATGAGAAAGATCTTCATAGAATCACAGTATTTCTATTGAGAAACTTTTGAACTATGAATGAGGACTCTGGGCTTGCATCACTAGAGACTTTCTGCTTGTTCTAGACTCTTCTCTCTTGTCTCTAGTGCCTCCTCTTCTTCCCCTCCCTTTCCTCCTTCTCTTCCTCCCTCCTATCCTTTTGGAAATGGAATACTGTTGTTTCCCAGGCTGGTCTTAAACAAATTCTAGGACTCAAGGGATCCTCCCATCTCTGCCTCTGGTAAATGGGGCTGCAGGTGCTTGCCACTCTATTCAACAGAATTTCAGATAGGTAAGGTCCCTAGCAGGCTGGGGGATGGCTCATCAGGTAAAGTGCTTGCCATACCACCATTAGGGCCAGGGTTAATACCCAAAACCAACCCATGGGCAAGGTGACCCACTTTGTGAATTCCATCTCTCCAAAGGCTGAGACTGGCAGACTCTGAAGCAAACTGGCTCACTACTAGCACAATCACTGAGCTCTGGGTTCAACTGAGCAATCCCTGGAGAGTCTTGTATTAGTCTTGGACTTTTACATCCTAAGTACATGTGTATGTGAACTTATACACACACACACACACACACACATGCCCACACACTCCAACATCCATGTATATGGGTAACTATACTACACATGCACCCAGACACAGGCCGAAAACCAAGAAGGTTCTAAGAGACCTATAGTATCCCCATGTGGTCGGTCTTCCTAAACCAGGAGTTTCTAAGGAGGTGGTAGTATTTTCCTTCCCTCCCCATGTCTCACATCCTTTTGAGTCAGTAGTAGTCTTAGCATTGTCTTATATAGTACATGGAAAAAAAGACTACACTAAATGTAAATCCTATCATCTCTATAAAATGCTATTGGAACGTTCATTGCTCTGTCTATACATGCCCTTGAGATTGCCAGTGAGAACTGGGCTGGTGGTGCAGGCCTATAATTCCAGCTGCTTGGTAGGCAGGGCCAGGATGATCAGGAGTTCAAGGTCATGCTTGCCTACATAGCCTGTTTAAGCTCAACCAGGGCTAGAAGATAAATAACCCCTCCCCTAAACCAACAGAACAAAACAAACTTTCAACAAGTTCAAGGCCTTTCTAGGCAAGTTGGCCAGACCCTGTCTCAAAATAACCACAAAATAAAACAGAAAAGGTGGAGCTATAGTTCAGAGGTGAAGTGATGGAGAGCATCTGAGAGCCGCTGGGTTCAATGCGCAGGCAGAAAAAACTAAATTAATAACAATGGCCAATGGATATTTTAGGGAATTGTAATTTGAGATTATGTACATAATCAAATTTATGTGTTGAGTGAAATGATACCAGATGGTGGTGGCACATGCCTTTAATCCCAGCACTTGGGAGGCAGAGGCAGGCAGATTTCTGAGTTCGAGGCCAGCCTGGTCTACAGAGTGAGTTCCAGGACAGCCAGGACTACATAGAGAAACCCTGTCTCGGGAAAAAAAAAAAAAAAGGAAAAGGAAAAAATAAGAAAAAAAAAGAGTGAAATAATATGCTTCTTATTATCTTATTATTTTAAAAGGGAAAGTCCTTTTTCATGTAAGTGAATATGTAGATTTGCTTGGCAGAAACTTCCTCTCAGTGATAGGATATAAAAACCACCAGGCAGTTTATATACCTGTAGTCCACTCAAGAGTTAACATGTTAATTGGGTATCATCCAAGAATTAAGATCACTGATGTAGTTCATACCTGATTTCCTAATATTAGAATATGTTGCTCTGAATGGTGACAGATGATTTTATTCCTAACTGTCTTCAAGGTCATTTAGGTCATTAGTCCAAGCCAAGGGTCCAGACTGCAGATGTCACAGAGGGACTGCCTGACAGGCTGTTGTCTATAAGGAAAACATTCCAATAACCCCAATGTATCAGGACTTGCAAATATTTATCCAGAGGGTAGAAGGTCATTTGTTGTGGCACAGTGAAAATTCAATTGATTTCTGTTGATTTTTTAAAGTCTAGTGAAAGACAATGTGACCATTGTGCTCTGAAGATGGTATCAAAGTGAGTCAAGAGTCCTACAGCTTAGATAAGTTAAGGGAGACAGAGGCATAGATGCAGGAGTCATTCACAGCTGTGATTAGAATATAAAGGAGGGTCAGGAGTCAACTCCGGTGCCCTGCTTCTATGCCATTGTCAGAGCACTGCCTAACCTGTTTGTGTGTCAGCGGATGAGGCTCAGCTATGTGGATTTAGGAACTATTTGATCCAACTGTTCACAAGTTGAGGAACAACTAAGAAAGATCCTATTGTCAATATTCTAACTTTTGGGACAGAGAGTTTTTCATGGAATATAGACAATTCCCCTAGCATTTCTGTTCCTAAGTGGGAAGGAAAATAGTTCTGATTTTCACAAAATTGGCTGTGTTGATTAAAAAAAAAAAAAAGGAATTTCCCACAGCCTTTCTTCCATCCCTTCTTTCTTTCTTCCTTCCTTCCTTTCTTTCTCTCTTTCTTTTTTGTGGTTTTTCCAGACAGGGTTTCTCTGTGTAGCCCTGGCTGTCCTGAAACTCACTCTATAGTCCAGGCTGTCCTGGAACTCAGAAATCCACTTGCCTCTGCCTCCCAAGTGTTGGGATTAAAGGTGTGTACCACCACTGCCTGGCCCTCACAGTCTTTCTTTTAAGGATTAAAACAAAGGTAGTGAGCACTATATAAGCAGATCTAAGGTGTAATATTTCAATTCAAATGTGTCTTTTCAACACTAGGACTTAGGGAAAGGCAGACAGACAACAACAAACAGGGATTAGAGAGATGGTTCAGCAGTTAGTAGCACCTACTGTTATCACAGAATAGCCCTGGGTTGTATCCCCAGCATAACATAAAATAAGTGTGGTGGTGTGGGTCTGTAATCTGACTCAGCACTTGGGAAGTGGATGCAGTAGGACTGGAAGTTCAAGACCAGTCTGAGCTACATTGCAAGTCTGAGGTCAATCTAAGATACATGCTATCCTGTCTCAAAAAGAAAAATAAAAAAAAAATACTGAAAATAATGATACAAAAATATACAAGTTTTCTTTTTCATTCTTTTTTGAGACTAGGTCTTTCTGTATAGCTTTGGCTTGTCTTGGAACTTGCTATACAGACCAGGCTGTCCTGGAATTCAGAAATCCTCTTGCCTCTTTTTCCCAAGTGCTGGGGTTACAGGTGTGAGCCACTATACCCAATTTTTTTGATTGTTAGGGTTGTGGTGGTTTGAATATGCTTGGCCCAGGGAGTGGCACTATTAGGACCTGTGGCCTTGTTGGAGGAAGTGTGTCACTGTGAGGGAGGGCTTGGAGACCCTCCTCTAGCATCCTAGAGACAGTCTATTCTTGGCTTTCTTTGGATGAAAATATAGAACTTTCAGCTCTGCTAGCACTGTACTTCCTGCCATGATGATATTGGACAGAACTTCATAACCTGTAAACTAGACCCAATTAAATGTCCATTAGAAGAATTGCCTTGGTCATGATGTCTCTTCACAACAGTGGAAACCACAACTAAGATAAGGGTTTTATTTTATTTTTAAAAATATTTATTTTAAAATTATGTGTAGTGCTGGAGAGATGGCTCAGAGGTTAGGAGTACTGGCTGCTCTTCTAGAGGTCCCAAGTTCAATCTCCAGCAATCACAGGGTAGGTCACAACCATCTGTAATGAGATCTGGTGCCCTCTTCTGGCCTGCTGGCATACATGCATGTAGAACACTATACATAATAAGTAAAAATATCTTTTAAAAATTTTTAAAAGATTTATTTATTTGTTTTAGGAAAGTACACTGTCACTGTCTTCAGATACACAAGAAGAGGGCATCGGATTCTATTACAGATGGTTGTGAGCCACAATGTGGTTGCTGGGAGTTGAACCCAGGACCTCTGGAAGAGCAGTTGGTGCTCTTAACCCGAGTCATCTCACCAGACCCCTAAAAATATCTTTTTTTTTTTTTTCGAGACAGGGTTTTCTGTGTACACCTGTCTGTCCTGGAACTCACTCTGTAGACCAGACTGGCCTTGAACTCAGAAATCCACCTGCCTCTGCCTCCCAAGTGCTGGGATTAAAGGCGTGAGCCACCACTGCCCGGCTAAAAATATCTTTTAAAAGAAATAAAATTATGTGTAGTATGTGTATCTGTGAGGAGGTATGAGCGTATGTGCACCATATATATGCAGTGCCTGAGAAGGTCAGAAGAGGGCACAGATCCCTTGGAAACAGAATTACAGGGAGTTGTGAGGCGCCATGTGGGTGATAGGAACCCAGTTTGGGTCCTTTGCATGAGCAACATGTGCTCTTAACTGTGGAGCCCTCTCTCCAACCCCTGTGGTCTTTTTCTTTTCTCTCCCTTTCTTTTCTTTTCTTTTTTTTGGGTGGGTAGGATACCCTTGTCTGAACTCACAGAGATCTTAGCCTATGAGCTACAAGTGCTGAGATTAAAGGTGTATGCCAGCCGGGCGGTGGTGGCTCACGCCTTTAATCCCAGCACTTGGGAGGCAGAGGCAGGCGGATTTCTGAGTTCAAGGCCAGCCTGGTCTACAGAGTGAGTTCCAGGACAGCCAGGGCTATACAGAGAAACCCTGTCTAGAAAACAAAAACAAAAAACAAACAAACAAACAAAAACCAAAAAAAAAACCCCAATAAATAAATAAATAAATAACAAAATAAAGGTGTATGCCACTATAGCTGGCATACATAATAAGCTTTATTTATCTTAGTCACTGATTTAAAACACAATGAGTACTGTACATTGGTTTAGGTTCTGTAATGTTATATGATCAAAAGTATATCATATGTCTGCTGTGTACACCTTTCCATAGATTAGTTCACAGTTCACAGATTTTATTGATTTCTCAATGGAGCTAACTGACCTATTCTTCCCCAACCAATTATTGCCCTAAGCAAAGCTGTGGAGTACAGATGTGTCTAACTTTGTTGTTGTTGTTGTTGTTTTTTTAAAGATTTATTTATTTATTTATTATATGTAAGTACACTGAAGCTGTCTTCAGACACTCTAGAAGAGGGTATCAGATCTTGTTACTGATGGTTGTGAGCCACCATGTGGTTGCTGGGATTTGAACTCAGGACCTTCAGAAGAGCAGTCAGTGATCTTACTTGCTGAGCCATCTCTCCAGTCCAAAGTATTTTTTTTTTGTTGTTGTTGTTGTTTTTGAGCCAGGGCTTCTCTGTATAGTCCTGGCTCAAAAACAACAAAATGTCTGGATGTCTAGCTTTGGAATGCTCTCTCACTTTATCTTGTGTTTTTGAGTGTGAGCACACGCCTGTTACAGAGTGTGAGTGTCTTTAGGCATCAGAGGACAGGTTTTAAGAGTTGGCTTGAGGGCTGGCGAGATGGCTGACGCCCTCTTCTGGTGTGTCTGAAGGCAGCTACAGTGTACTTATTTAAAATAATAAATAAATCTTTGGGCTGGAGTGAGTGAGGCTAACCGGAGTGAGCAGACGTCCTAAATTCAATTCCCAACAACCACATGAAGGCTCACAACCATCTGTACAGCTACAGCATAATCACATACATAAAATAAATAAATACATCTTTAAAAAATAAAGAGTTGGCTCGAGTTCCTTCACCTTGTTTTTGAAGCAGGGTCCTTCTGGTTATTTCTGCCTTACATGTGCAAACTTTATAGTAATGATGATAATTGTTGACTTAAAAACACTATGGTCATCTATATATAGTGGTACATGCCTGTAATCCTAGTACTTGGGAGGGTGATGAGGCAGAAGGATCTCAAGTTTGAGACTAGCCTGGGCTATATAATGAGATTGTCTGAATTGAACTCAAACCAAATCAAGTACCCACCACCACCACCACCACCACCACCACCACCACACACTTGATGTGTGTCAGAAACAGTTCTATCTTTAACAGATGAGGGCTGAGTCATAATTACTTCTCTACTGTCACATAACTATCACACAGGAGAGCAGGAACTGAATGACTGGCTTCAGAGGGACCCAAGCAGGGAGGCCCTTCTCACCAGTGACAGTTCACATGCTTCTAAGTTGGGGATTGTTATTGTTGGTGAATTTTAACCTGGAATGGTGCAAAGATGTATGTTACAAACAATGCAGCGTGTGGTACTCACCTTCCATCCTGGGCCCGGAGATGCGGTGGCAGGTGAAGCCATACTGAGTTCCAGGCCAGCCAGAGACAAATAGAGAAATCCTGTCTCTAAAAAACAAAATCATGTTGCAATAGACATCTAGTAAATACAAACTCTTGTATTACTGAAGGCTTTACTGCCTTTCCCAGTAGATATGGCGTTATAAAATGACAAGACCCAAGAAGAAGTGGTTAGAAAAAGATTTCAGGGTTGGAGAGGTGGCTCAGCGGTTAAGAGCACTGTCTGCTCTTCCAGAGGTCCTGAGTTCAATTCCCAGCAACCACAGGGTGGCTCACAATCATCTGTAATGGGGACCCGATGCCCTCTTCTAGTGTGTCTGAAGACAGTGACAGTGTACTCATATACATAAAATAAATAAATAAATCCAAAAAAAAAGAAAAGAAAAAATTTCAAAGTCCAAGGTCAAAGTTTGATACTGCTCTCTTCGCTAAATTCTTTGATAACCTTGTTTTTTCTTGAAGTTGTAGGCAAATATTACTTTCTATTCCATAACCAAGGTGTTTATTGACTCATAGGAAACTTGCTGGCCAGGTGTGGGCCACCACCCCTGTAATCTGAGGAGTGAGTAGTGGAGGCATATACTAAGAGCAACTTCCAAAACTGATAAAGTAAAGCTTACCTCCCTCCCCGAAGAGACTTGCTTATCCTAAATCTTTCTTGATTCTAGTTTCTCAGAGGGAAGAGGGGTATATCTTGGTTATGTCATGGCTTCAAAGATTTCACTGTATATATATATACACATATATACATATATATGTATATATATATATATATATAAATATATATATATATATATATTTAAGATCTATTTATATGAGTACATTGTAGCTGTGTCTTCAGACACACCAGAAGAGAGCATCAGATCCTTATTATAGATGGCTGTGAGCCACCATGTGGTTGCTGGGAATTGAACTCAGGACCTTTGGAAGAGCAGTCAGTGCCATCTCTCCAGACCAGACTCCACTATTCGTTGTTGTTTTTTGTTTTTTGTTTTTTTTTTTGTTTTTTTTTTCCGAGACAGGGTTTCTCTGTATAGCCCTGGCTGTCCTGGAACTCACTCTGTAGACCAGGCTGGCCTCGAACTCAAAAATCCGCCTGCCTCTGCCTCCCAAGTGCTTGGATTAAAAGCATGTGCCACCACTGCCCGGCGACTTCACTGTTCTTTAAGAGACTTAATGAAGCTTTAGGAAGGAATTAAGGAGCTAGTTTTCTTAGTAATTTTAGAACAAAGCCATTGGTGCTGAGGGTTGTCCAGTTGGTTGCACACATTCACAGTAGCTCTGAGTTTGATCCCTTGCATTGCGCAAACCAGGCATGTTGGCTTATATCTGAAATTTCAGCACTTGGGACACAGTGGAAAAATCAGAAGTTCAAGGTCATCTTCAGCTACATAGGGAGTTTGAGACCAGGACAAAATACAAGATCTTCAATCTCAGAAAACAACTATCTCCCCCCCCCCCGTCCCCATCAAACAATAAAAAAATTTCTTTAATGTAAACAGTTCCTTAAACGCAAACATATACCCACGTGATGGAAGACAAGAGCGCCCCAAAAGTTGTTCTCTGACCACTGCTTGTGCACTCCATCTCCAATAAATAAATGTTTAAAAAAGTAAAAAAAATTGTCCATTATCACGGTAGTTTTTACACTATGGGTCTCTTAGTCTGAGGCAAAACCAATAGGCCAAACATTGAAAATAAAATAAAACGAATTAGGGTAAAGTTTGATGAGAACAGTTGACCTGTGCGGGGCGCATCGAATATACTTCATCCTACGGAGGTGGCAGTAAGAACTTCTTGAAGCTGCTACAGAGCACCACCCTTGCAGCACGTGTACTGCAGGAAGGAAGAAGCCACCTGGGAACCCGCCTTAGAGGAAGTCAGCCTCAGATCCCATATTGGGCGTCTGGGGTCGCGATCGCACGCGCACTTCGCGTCCCACAGAGGTAGCCACCCTCGGGTTGCTAGGGCTGTTCTGCACCTAGTGCGCAACTCGCGCCTCGGGGCGGGGCTGGGGAGCGCGCGCTCCTGACGTCATTGCCGCGCGCCGCCGCCGCCTGCGCTTCTGCTACTTCGCGGGAGAAGTTGTTGGCGCCAATGGATTCTGAGCCCCGATAACGGATTCCCCCAGCCGCGGACCTGCCCACCTGCTCCTGTTCGGTCGTGGGGCTGCGATGGTGAGCCGCCCGGGAGGCCGTGCAGCTACAGAGGCTTTGCAGGCGGGGTGTGGACGGGGCGCCGCCGTGGTGCGGGATGGGGAGAACCGTGCAGAGCGCTCCGAGGGGCCCCGCTTAGGGTGCGGGGCGCACCACGGACGCAGCGTGCAGGGATGTGGCTGCTACGCGGCACTTTCACACCCCACCCCCCGACTCTTGGGGGAAGGGAGGAAGGAAGAAGAATGTTGATTTGGACGGGGCGTTCAAAGTTACTTTCGTGTTCATCGTGGTCCCAAATCTCGGTTGGACTGCTTCCTAAAGTCGTGACTTCAAGCTTTGCAAGGAAGAATTTAACACTTAGCTTTCTCAGGGAGAGGTTGCTCGGGCCTTCAGCTTGAATCAGCTTCCTGAAGCGAGTGTCAGCTGTCTGGAGAGCTGACACAAGGAAGTTTACTTTGTTTAGAATAATTTATAGGAGTTGAAGGGATAACCTGGTTTACCAGGATTAAAAACACGGCGAGTACAGACGGATGTTATGTATTTGACAGCTGTCATCTCTTATCACCTGTTACGAAAAGTAGTTTTTTAAAAAACCCTTAGTTCCAACTTCAGTATATAATTCTGTTGTAGTGGACATTCAAATAGTTTGAAAGTGAAATAGTCCCTGGCATAGGAGACAGTTACAAGTTTGAAATAATTTTTAATTTACAGGACAACTGAAGGTGTTCAGCTAATCTACAAGATATTTAACAATCATATATATTTATGTGTGTGTACATACACACATTATAAGTATATATATATATACATATATATATATATGTATATATATATACTTTTATTATTCTTAAGCTGTCAGAGCACCAGCATTTATACCAAATTGGAGAAAATTTCAACTTTTTATTCTTGGGGGAAAAAAGATAGTGATGGTAGCCACCCAGAGTCAGCCTTTTTATTTTCGGGATAATAGGTGATTTGTTTGCTTTAAATACCTTCTATAAATTCATCTGAAGTGTTGTTTTGAAAAAGATTTATTCTTATTTTAGTTACGTGTGTCTGTTAGTCTGTGTTTGTGTATGCACACATATGTTTGAAGGCCCATAGTGGCCAGAAGAGAGTGTCAGATCCTCAGGAGCTGGAGTTACAGGTGGTTTTGAGCTGCTTTCTGTGAGTGTTAGTTATGGAAGTCAGGGTCTCTGCAAAGAACAGTATGCACTCTTAACCACTGAATCATTTGTTCAGCCCCCAAGTTCATTAAATTTCTTTTAACTTGTAATATGTATGTTTCTGTGAATATGCATGCCTGGTGCCAGCAGAGGCCAAAAGAGGGTGTCGAACCCTTTAGAATTGGAGTTGAGCTCATGTCCTCTGAAAGAGCAGCAAGTACTCTGAGACATCTCCCCAGCCACACCTCTCCAGTTCATTGGTGGTTAATGCCTTTAATCACAGCACTTGGGAGGCAGAGGCAGGCAGATCTCTATAAGTTCAAGGCCAGCTTGCTATACAGAGTGAATAATTATCTGGGTCTATACAAGTAGATAGCCAAGGCTACACAGAGAAATCCTGTTTTGATAAAACTTAAAAAAATAATTATGTGTACAAGTGTTTTGTCTGCATGTATGTATGTGCAGTGCATACAGCCCTGGTCCCAAGAAGGTCTGAAGAGGGCATTGGGACTGGAGTCATACATGGGTATGAACTATCATGTGGGTGGTGGAAACTGAAGCCAGGTCCTTTGCAAGAGCAACAAGTGCTCCCAATCACTGAACCACATTTCTAGCCTCTCTACTTCTTTTTTGTTGTTGTTGGTTTTGTTGTTGTTGTTGTTCAAGGCAGGTCTTTAACAGAGATGCTTCTGCCTCTGCCTCCTGAGTTCTGCAATTAAAGTCCAATACCTTCATGCTCAGTTCCAAGTTCATTGTTTTGAAGGAAAATTTGGGGTAATAGTATCATGTATCAGGTCTTGAAATTACAGTGTATATAGATTAGGCTGATGTGAACTCATGATCCTCTTGCCTCAACTTCTAGGCACTCCACAGTCCAGTTTCTTTCTTTCTATTTATTTATTTATTTATTTATTTATTTCTACACAGATTCTCTCTGTGTAGCCCTGGCTGTCCTGGAACTCACTCTGTAGACCAGGCTGGCCTTGAATTCAGAAATCCGCCTGCCTGTGCCTCCCAAGTGCTAGGATTAAAGGTGTGTGCCACCACTACCCGCACAGTCTAGTTTTAGAACAGTAAAGTCACACAACTAGAAGGCAGTTAAACTTGAAGGAGAACCTAGGTATTTCTGATCACTACATTATCCTGCTTCCCTAAAATGATCAGCATTGCATTTTGGAATTTGGGTATTTTGATATTTGTGGAAAGTTGATGAGATTTTGATGATGGAGAATGGATAAAGACTTTGTTTAATAGTTAATAGTTATATTAGTATGCTAATATGCTTAATAATTATCTGGGTCTATACAAGTAGATTAACTAGTGTGACTCTTGTCTCAGACTTCCAAGTGCTGGGATTACTGGTGTGGACCCAGCAAGTAGCTTAATTTCTTGGTTTCTACTTGCAAAAAGGATGAGATGAATAATAACTACCTTGATAACTTAACATTAACATTTATTTCCTTTTTTTTTTAATGTGTGTGTCATAGCATAGCTGTAGAGGACCCAGGTTCAGTTTCCAGCACCCACATGACAGCTTATAGCAACTTGGCCCTCTTAAGTTAATTAAAAGATATATATTTATTATTTTATGTGTATAAGTGTTTGCATGCATGTGCACCACGTATTGTGCTTGGTGCCTGTGGAGGCCAGAAGAGGGTGTTGGGTTTCCTGAAACTAGATTTTCAGGTTGTTGTGAGCTGCCATGTGTGTGCTGGGAACTGAACCTGGGTCCTCTATGAGAGCAGCAAGTGCTGTTAACTATTCAGCCTTCTTTAATTGATTACTTGCAGAATTAAAACAAGTTAAGGGCCAGAGAGATGGTTCAATTGGTATAGTGCCTGCCCTACAAGCACGGGGACTTGAGTTTGGGTCCCCAGCACTCAAAATGCAGGTGCAGTTGTATGCATTTGTAACCCCGATGTTGAGGGAGGGAGCTAGGTGGATCCCTGGCGCTCATGACCGCCAGCCTCTCTGAATCATCCGTCTGCTGCAGGGTCAATGAGAGAAACAATGTATGTACAACTTTGATTCTGGAGCTTGGCATGTAGTACAGTGTTAGAGAGTTGTTCCAGTTGCAGTAATCTGTTTTTCAGGAAAGATACTAGAAATTACATAGGGTTTTTGTTTTGTTTTTGAGACAGGGTCTTACTGTGTATCCATCTCTGAGTGATCTGAAACTGTGTGTAAACCATGCTGGCCTTGAACTAACAGATCCTTTTGCCTTTTGCCTCTGCCTCTGTTGTCTCTGATGGGGTCAAAGGTAGGTACCACCATGTCCAATCTGTCTTTTTTATTTGGTGAAAAATCTTGTAGGTGTTTACATCAGTTTTTAAGGGCATAAAAAGCTGGGCATGCTCTTAGCCATTACTTAGGAAGTAGAGGCAGAAGGATCAGGAGTTGAAGTCCTGTCTCTGTTACATAGTTCCTGGCCAGCCTGGAGTTCATGAGATCCTATCTCAGAAAATTAGGAGAAAAAAATGGTAGGGGCATCATAGATGCTTCTGATCCTAGAAGGTAGGTGAACTTTCTGAGCATTTATGGTCTGTGGGCTTTCCTTTTTATTCTCTCTCTGTCTGTGTGAGTCCAGGCAGAGGAGGACATTGGGAGTGTGTGTGGCTCTAGCACTCTCTCTGAGCTTTCTCTTCTTGAGATTGAATCTCTCATTGACTCAGCTTGCTGTTTTTCTTCTAGGACAGCAAACTCCTCCAGGGATCCTCATGCCTCTGCTTCCCCTACTGCTGGAATTATAGGCATGTGTAGCCATGCCTAGTTTTATGTGGGCTCTGCCAGTCTGAACTCAGTTCCTCCTCTTGTACAGCAAATACTTTTACCCACTTACGCATCCCACTAGACTCACTTTAGTTTTTGAGACAGAGTCGCTCACAGAACCTGAAACTCACCCATTACCTAAATTGGCTCCAGGTAGCTTGTCTGTCTCTGCTTCACCAGTAATAGGATTACAGATATGTGCCACCATACACCTGCTTTTTTTTGTGGGTACTAGGGATCTGGAATTGATTCCTTATTCTTATTTGTTTGTTTTGGTTTTGTTTTTCGAGACAGGGTTTCCCTGTATATCCCTGGCTGTCCTGGAGCTCACTTTGTAGACCAGGGTGGCCTCGAACTCAGAAATCTGCCTGCCTCTGCCTCCCAAATGCTGGGATTAAAGACGTGCGCCGCCACCGCCCGGCGATTCCTTATTCTTTTGTGGTAAACTCTTTAACAATTGAACCAAAACCCAGTTCTGGTTCATTCTTGTAGCACTTAAAGTAATCATCTTTAAAAGGAATGGGTAAATTGTCCATTTTTACTGTTTGTTAAAAGGAAAAGTTTCTAGGATTTTGTATTGTGTTGGAGAGATGGCTTAGTGGTTAAGAGTACCTGCTGCTCCTGCAAAGGGGACTCTGGTTCTGTTCTTAGCACCTATATCAGGTGGCTAGCAGCTGCCAGAAACTCCAGCTCCAAGGGATTCAAGGCACCTGGTCCTTGAGGGCACTCGTACTCATGTCTACATACACACACATAAAATACATACATACATACATACTACATATTTGGGATGGGATTGATGACTCCGCTGTTAAAAGCTCTTGTTGCTCTTGTAATCAATCCTGGGCTTGATTTTTAGCAGCCACACGGAGGCTCACAGCCATCTGAGCTCCAGTCTGAGGAGGATTCAGTCTTCTGAGCTTCAGGAGCGAGCACCAGGCATGTACATGGTATGCATGCATATACACAGGCAAAACGGCCATGCACTTAAAAGGATAAAGCAAAGGTTTCAAAAGTGATATATTAGATTGGTATTCAATTTAGTCCTCCAGCAGTTAGCACAAAAAGAAGCCTAGCAGAGCCCTACCCAGAATAAAGTTCACTTTAACGAGTGTTTAGTGAACACCTGTGCATAAGTTATATTATAGGACAATAGTTCTTAACTTCTGCTTGGGCCACCAGTTCCCTTTGAGAAATGTGGTGAGAGGTATGCAAATTGTCTGATGGCAGAAATGGATATAGGCACATAATACCATTTTAGGGGCTTCCCCTCTCTTCTGAAGCACATCTATAGACAGAGATTAACTTTTGCTCTGGGAGTTGTTGAACTTGAGGTCTCCAGCTTTTTGACTTTTAACAGAGGTGTCAGATAATTCAATAGTCTATTAAAAAAAAGGGTGCCAAAGCTAGTCATGGTGGCACATACCTTTAATCTTGGTATTCAAGAGACAGAGGAAGGCTGATCTCTGTGAGTTCAAGGCCAGCCTTGTATACAAAGAGAGAGCCAGGCAGGGCTCTGTTACACAGACTAACCCTGTCTCCAAAAAACAAATAAAACAAAACAAAATAAACAAAAAAAGGCCAGATAACCCTCATGCTAAAGAATAAAGAATAAACTTGGATGTTTATATTTCATACTTGAAAGAAAACAGGGATGAATAAAGAATTATCTTGTACCTATTTCATACCTGGTAGGCCAAATTCTATTTTTTTTTTTTTTTAGCCAAATTCTAATACAAATGGGAAAGGCTGAGGCAGGAGGATCTCAGGGTTCAAGGCCAGGGTGGTCTATGGAGTGAGTTCCAGGATAGCCAGAGCTATACAGAGAAACTTTGTTTTGAAAAACCAAAACCAAAAGAAAAAAAACATAGTTTTGCATTTTAGTGATTTATAAAGTAAAAGCTTGGTAAATATTTGAGTAGCTTTTGTGAAGTATGTTGACGATAATTTTTCTTGTGAATTTGGTGGGCCATTTAGGATGGTAAACAATATTTTTATTTCTTTGCTAATTTTAAAATAGAGAAGTAAGACCAATGTGTATTGCTGTGGCAGCTGCTCTGCAGAGCATCAAAGGCAAATGACAGTGACATAGTGTGTGTCCTCTCTCCTTTCTCATCTACTGCGTCTGCTGGTCGAGTTCCTATCAAGTGCAGAAAAGTAGTGAGAGCTGCTTGTGCCTGCTTCAGAGCAGTGTGCATCAGTGTTTGTACTCTGGGGTTTCCAAAGCCGAAGGCCGTCTAATGCTGCATTTCTTTTGGGTTCATGAGAGTATAGCAAAACGTTTTGTTTTTCATCTTTTTATACTAGTGGATTTGAAAGCAAGTTGGAAATGTCTTAGTACAGATTAAAAATTAGAAAATATACCTATCTCCTTTTTAGTACCTGACAAAGTCTGGTAATTTAGTTTGATCTGTGTTTATCAAAATTGTATTTGGGTTGCTTGATTTACAACACTTCTTTCTAATCAAGTCATCTTGCAGAATTGTTAATTACATCCTAAAGATGGGAACTGCCTCTCTCTGCCTCCGCCCATCTTTCTCTCTGTTGAGACGGTTTCACCAAGTATTCCAGGGTGGTCTCAATTTCTGGTATTACAGGAATGTATCACTCTGCCCAGTCACAATTTATTTATGTAACCAGTCATACCTATTTTCTGATTTATTTTATTAATTTATTGTGTGTGTACATGCCTGCCACAGTGCGTGTGTGTGGAGGTCAGAGACAACTTGCTGGTATGGGTCTTGGGAATTGAACTTAGGGTATCAGGGTTGGTGACAAGCACCTTTACCCACTGTGCCATTACACTAGCTCCTGCCCCTTGCCCCTTCTCCCACCTCTTCAGTGCTGGAGAGTGCACCTAAGCCTTATGGATGACAGGCAAATACTTTATCCTGAATTACATCCTACACCTGTATTTGGAGTTTTATATGTGTGCTTGGTTTTGAATATTTCTAGGGAAAATATAACTCATCAGGTTTTGAAAGCTTAAAAATACTTGATGTGTGAATAAACTTTGTAATTCCAATAAAAAATATCAATGAGGTAAGAGTTACTGTCATTTTTTAGAGTAGCAGTTCTCAACTTGTAGGTTACAACCCCTTGGAGGTTGTTGAACAACCCTTTCACCGAAGTCACCGAAGACCATTGGAAAACATAGATATTTACATTACAGTTCATAACAGTAGCAAAATTATAGTTATGAAGTAGTAACATGGTTAGGAAGGTTGAGAACTACTGTTCTAGGGGCTAGAGAGATGGCTCAATGGTTAAGAGCGCTTGCTGCTCTTGTTGCTCTTGCAGAGGACCCGGGTTCAGTTCCCAGTGCCCACATAGAGGCTCATAACCTTCCCATAACTCCGTTTCCAGGAGACCCGAGACCTCTTCTGATCTCCATAGGCACCAGACACGTATGTGATATGCACGCATACATGCAGGTAAGACACTCATACTCAGCAAATCAAATAAAGTCATTTAAAGTCATTTTGTTCATGGCGTCGTATTTAAATTATTAAAACATTTCATGAGTGGGTGTGGTGACAGTACACACCTTTAATCTCAGCGCTCAGAAGGCAGAGGCAGAGGATCCTGAGTCTGAGGTCTACATAGCCAATTCCAGACTGGTCAGGGCTACATGTGAAGCTTTGGTTTATTTTATTTTTTTCACGACTGTAAAGTAGCCTACAGAAATATAGTGTTTTACTTTATTATATCATAGGTCTGTTTTTGGTTTGAACATAGATAGTTGAAGTTTGATATTTTTGGATTAGAAATAATTTGTGAAATGTTAACCTCTGGAATGAGAACAATCCCAGTATGTTAGCCGTGGTAAATGTCAGAATTGTGAAATAAATCAGGCACAATCAGTCTTAGACATTAGTTATCCCACTTTAGCCAGTGTGAAAAGAGACCTTACTGTTTTAAACTTGAATTGGACAATAATTTCCATGTTGTACTCAGCTTTTTTTTTTTTTTTAATTTTGTAATTTTGGATCAGGGACCTGAAAATGTCTATGATGAGTGTTTAAGAGACTTTATTGTATGCTCTGAATTTTTCCTTGTCACCTGATGATGGTGGTGTACTTCTTTAATCCCGGCACTTGGGAGGCAGAGGCAGAGGCAGAGGCAGAGGCAGGTGGATCTCTGTGAGTTTGAGGCCAGTGTGGTCTATAGAATGAGTTCTAGGACAGTCAGGACTACACAGAGAAAACCCCCAAAACAAACAAACAGGCACTTTTTTCATCGTCAGGAAGAGGAATAGTTAGTCCTGCTTTCTCTTCCTGGCTGGGCTTCATTTTTTCTGCTCAGCTTGTGTTCTCAGAGAGCTCTGTGAGAGTGGAGGGGCTTTTGTTTTGTTTGTGTTCTTTTCTTTCCTGTGTCAGTTCTTCTGAGCACTTAGCACTGATCCTGGCCTGTCCAAGACGTTGAGAAGTATTTAGTGGTGGCCGGAGGGAAAGGGAATCTGGAGGGACATTGAGCAGTTTTTTTCCTGGAACCTGTTACAGTTGTGTGGGTGTCCTGTGTAGTCCTCTCTCCACTTATGTAAAGACCATGCTTGGTTAGCTCATGGTGTCCTCCTCAGGGAGTGCTTGAGGCAGTGCTAGACTTTGCTAACTAAATGTCTGCTGTGTGTTGTGACAGTTTTGATTTCTAAAAAAAGTAATTTGTGTGGCTAAAAGCCAATTTTGTAGGAGAGGAAATGGCCTACTAAAAGTGAAAGTTGTTTTTGTCTTTTATAGCCACAATATGGTAATGCGACACAAGAATCAGGCATATAGATCTAATATAGAAGATACATTTTAATAATTTAGTTCAGAATAACACACAGTGCTAATTTAATATCTTTGTGTGTGTGTCCATCCCGAGGAAGACCCCTGGCATCCTGTTGTTTCTGTCCACCATATTCTTTTGAGATAGGGTCTTTCACTGAGTCCCCGAGCTAGCCAACCCCCGCAGTCCTCTTGTCTATGCTCCCATCTCAGTGCTGGGGTTACAGATGTGTATGTGCACTCGTGCTTGGATCTTTGTGTGGGGTTTGGGGATTTGAACTTAGGCCCTCCTGTTTGCATAGCATGCACTCTTACAGCTGAGTTATCTCCCCACCCTCCTCTTACATTTTCTTTCTTTCTTTCTTTCTTTTTTTTTTCGAGACAGGGTTTCTCTGTGTAGCCCTGGCTGTCCTGGAACTCACCCTGTAGACCAGGCTGGCCTTGAACTCAGAAATCCACCTGCCTCTGCCTCCCAAGTGCTGGGATTAAAGGCATGCGCCACCACTGCCTGGCGCATTTTCTTAAACCAAAAAGCAGCAAGTATAGTCACAGCAAAAAACCTAATCAAGAATTTCCTAGGGGAGGGGTACGGGACAGGTCTTGCTGTCTAGCCCTTTCTGGCCTGGTACTTGTCCGTAGCCCTGGCTGGCCTTGAATTTGGTAGTCCTGCTTTCAGCTTCCCCAGTGCTGGGTTTGCATGTATGTGCTGCCACGCCCAGCATAAGAGCATTTAGCAATTTGTATGTCCCCTTGCATTGTTTTGTTTGTTTGTTTTTGCTTTTTTGAAATAGGGTCTCACTATATAGTCTTGTCTCACCTGAAATCTATTGTATAGACCAGGCTGGCCTTGAACTTACTGAGATCTGTCTGCCCCAATTACAAGGATTAAGGATGTGAACCATTACTGAAAAGTTTTTTTTTTAAACTTATTTATTTATTTTTGTTTGTTTGTTTTTTCCAGACAGGGTTTCTATGTGTAGCCCTGGCTGTCTTGGAACTCACTCTGTAGACCAGGCTGGCCTCAAACTCAGAAATCCGCCTGCCTCTGCCTTCCAAGTGCTGGGATTAAAGGCATGTGCCACCACTACCATGCAATTTATTTTTATTTTATGTGTGTGGATGTTTTTGTCTGAATGTGTGTCTGTGTACCATGTGACTACACTGCCCTTAAGAGGCCAAGAGGTGTAGGGCTCTCTGGACCTAGAGTCACAGATGGTCGTTAGCCACCATGTGACTGTTGAGAACTTACATCCTTTGGAAGAGCAGCCAGTGCTCTTTGGCACTGAACCATCTCTATTCCATTTAATAAATTTTTAGTTTAAAAAGTAGTGGGCCATCCCTAGTGGTGCAAGCTATAATTGCAGCCACAGAAAGACAAAGCAGGAGGGCCACAAGTTCAGGTCCTGCTTAGATTACAGAATATATTCAAGGCTAGTCTGGACATTTTAATGAACCTTGCCTCAAAGATAAGAAATGGGCTGGGAGTGGAGCTTAGCGGTAGAGTACTTGTCTAGCATTGGCAAGACCTCAGGTTCAAGCCCCCTGGCTGTAAAAAGTTGAAAATTTATAATTCCTAGTAGAAAAATCTGATTTGAATGATTGCCCAGGTATTGTACTATTGTAACAATGTTAAGTTGTATTTGGTCAAGGGGTGGATATTAGCATCAAAGTGCGTTCTGCTTGGGATGGCCAAGACTGGTTTGTGTTGTTTAGATGTCTGTTAGATGAGAGCTGAGTAAAGGCTTCACTCTAAAGTTGACTGGACATTTACTGATGAGATTCATAAACTCTGGGTGTTCAGATACTCGCCATACTGTTTCTCTGACACATCTAGAAAGACCACAGTCACTTCTGGATCCTGCATAGCTGGGATCATTCCTGCCATTCCAGACATGCATGCCCTTCCTGTTCCAGGCACCGATCCAGGAAACTGACCTGTGTCACTCCTGAGATGCCCTGCAGAACACCTGTTCTGAGCTCTGTCTTTTAACCCTTTCTAGTCTGTTTGACTCATTCTTTCACCAAATGTTCTACAGTTTTCTAGGCCCACCCTTGAATTTCAATTTCTCTCTTATTATATTTTATTATATTATTTATTATTATATATATATATATATTTGCACATTGGTGTTTTGACTGCATGTATGTCTGTGTGAGGGTGTTAGATGCTCTGGAACAGGAGTTAAAGACAGTTGTGAACTATCATGTGGGTGCTGGGAATTGACCCTGGGTCCTCAGAAGAACAGCTAGTGCTCTTAACTGCTGAGCCATCTCTCCAGCCCTTATTTTTATATTATGTATATGTGTGCATCTCTGTAGGTATGTGCTTGTGAGTTCATGTGCATTTGCAGAGAGCTCAGATCCTGCTTGCATATTTTTGTGAAGGCTTAAAGCTGACTTACTAGTTTTGCTGCATATTGGTGAGCTTTGCTGGGTGTCTGTGTTTGGGAGGAGGTGAGAAGCTGAAGGCCTGGTTCGGGAGCCAAAGTGTTGTAAAAACATGTAACAGCATTGTCAACAGACAGGAGTCTGTCTGAGCCGAAGCGATCATTCAGTTGATACCCTGCTCATCTGGAGTGTCCAAGCCTTGTGGATAGAACCCATAGATGTGTTGCCAAGCTTAACTTTTGATGACTACCACCTGATGCCCTGGTAGTCATGGTAAGGCCTGGTTTAGGTGGTGTCCCTTAGGTCCTGTGCCAGGTGGCTCTCTTGGCCTTATGGTTGCCATTGACTTCCCACAGATTGTGTTTCAGTCTTTATATACTCACTTTTCTCCAAAGGAGCCTCACAAGGGCCTTTTTCTCATGAAGGGGTGCTCGCTTTGCATCTTGAGTCCTCAAGGACTTACCATCCTATAAGTGTCTAAGATCAAATGGGTCAAGGGGAAAATTGTTAATGGTGGAGTATGTCTGGTTTTGGATAGTCCTTATCTTAGAGTTATGGGATAGTGACTAGGTAGTATCATCACTAGGTAGTCAGAGTAAGTGATGGGATTTGGAGATGGAAGACCAGAGTTCAGTTTCAGAGGTTTTAGGTATGCCATCTGAATTGACAGAAGGATTTTCTTTTTTCTTTTTTCTTTTTCTGAGATTTTCTCTGAGAACCCCTGGGTTTCCTGAACTCACTTTGTAGACCAGGCTGGCTTCTAACTCACAGATCCATCTGAGTAGCCCTGGCTATCCTCACTTTGTAGACCAGACTAGCTCCCAATTCACAGAGATTTATCTGTTTTATCTGTTTCTGCTTCCCAAGTGCTGGGATTAAAGACTGTGCCACCACTGCCTAGCTTTTAGAAGGATATTCAGAGGCAAGTGACATAATGAGGGAACTAAGGGACAGAAAAATGAAGTAACTCATTCAAAGTGTCCTTCTAGTAAGTGTTGCATTTGTCAAGACCTTGTTTTGTCTTACCTGTTCTATTTCCTCATCTGAGATGGGGACATGTTCTGATTTTATTACCCTATTTAACTGTTTACCTTACAGGCTCATCAGTAGACATAAGTCTCTGTTCAGTTGTTGCAAGTAAGGCATGAGAAGTGTAGTTTTCAGAATCTCTGCCAAAATTAACTCATGCCAGTTTTGCCTGAATTTTTTGTCTTGCTTGAATTTTCCTGTTTTTTAATCTAATATTCACCAAGGAAAAGGGGGGTGGCTACACTTAGCTGCTCTCTCCTCCCGATTCTCTCTTCTCCCCCTCTTCCTTTCTGCTTGGAATTCTCTATGTAGAGTAGGCTGGCTTTGAACTCATAGACATCTGCCTTCTTCTGTCTCCCAAGTACTGGCATTAAAGATGTGTGCTGCTATGCATAGCTCCTTTATACTTTCTTAAGATTTATTTTTAAAGATTTATTATTATAAGTACACTGTAGCTGTCTTCAGACACACCAGAAGAGGGCATCAGATCCCATTACAGATGGTTGTGAGCCACCATGTGATTGCTGGGATCTGAACTCAGGACCTTTGGAAGACCAGTCGGTGCTCTTACCCACTGAGCCATCTCACCAACCCAGGATTTATTTTTAAAAATTATTTGTGTGTGTGTGTGTGTGTGTGTGTCTGTGTCTGTGTGTCTGTGTGAGTACGTGCATGTGAGGTCAAGTCACCTGGGAGGCCAGAAGAGGGTTTTGGATCCTGGAATTACAGGCAGTTGTGAGCCATAAGATATGGGATCCAAACTCAGGTCCTCTGCAAGAGCAGTATATGCTTTTCCATCCCCTATCATTTCTTTTAGAAATGTCATTATTGAGCAAGAAGGCATATGCATGTTTTGTTGGTATTTATATTTCTTTAATAATTTCCCTATGATTAGCTTTCATTCAGTTTTCTGCTTAGTTGTCTTTTATTGATTTGTAGAAGCCTATTTATATATTTCTTGTACATATTTTTGTTATGATATCTTTTGTTTCACTTTCTGTAATCAGAATTTTTAGTTAACTAGTTTGAGTTATGGACTCTCTTACTCAGGTCAGACTGGCTTTGAACTGGTCCTCCTGCTTCCCCTTCCTGAATGCCAGCACACCTGCCTTTATGTGGTGCTGGGTTGGAACCCAGGCCTCCATGCCTGGTAGGGAAGCGCTCTGCTCACTAAACCACATGTCCCCTCCAACTCCCTGTTTCTGAGACAGGGACTTAACTCTTTGGTGGCTTCTGAGAGGGATTACAGGTAAGCATCACCGTGCCTGGGAAGTCTGCTTTGTGGATGCTGCTTGAACATCGTAGTAGTCTCTTAGAAGGTCTTGTCAGTGTCAAAATTGTAAAAGTCAATTTAAAAAATAATTTCTTTTTCTTGGGTTGGCTAGATTAATTTTTGAGAAAAGGCACTTGCTGCCAAACCTGTTGACCTTAGTTTGATTCCTGAGACCCATGCTATGGAAGGAGAGAACTGAGTCTTGAAAGTTGTCCTGGGACCTCCACAGATGTGTGCCCATGTACATATTCACGCATACAGAAGAAATAAATGTGAAAAAAGAGCTAGTTCCTTTTTAACTCGCTACTCAGCAGAACTTTCACTGGCAGCTGAGAGGCCCTTTATTTGGTGTAGGACTTGGCTTGTTCTGCATTTCATTAAAGGCGCTGAACACCTGCTATGCTAGACTAGGAAGTGTTACTCCGGAAATGAGCTGACATCACCCTTTGTAAGTCAAGTTGCTCACTGTGCATATTTATGCGTAAGGCCTCACTGTCTCTCAGTGGAGGCAGTCCTACACAGGTGATGTGATAGCTTCCGTGCTAGTGAAGAGTTTGCCAAATATAGACTTAGTGGATATTAAGATAGATGAGGGTGCTGTGACTTCTCTACCTTTGTGCTGCCATCAGTCTGGGGATTGAGGAGGAGGGTGGAGTAAGAAAAGAAGGCCCGTGAGCAGACAGATGCAGGCAGACTTCCTACACATGCACGGCTGTCCTGCCAGTTGCTTCATTCTCAATATTTTGATGTCTTTAGTCTGTGGTGTAAAAAAAAGTTGAAAACCAGTACCCTAATTATCCTAGTTTTTTTGTTTTGTTTCTTTTTGTGCATATATGTGCTATGGTATAGGAGTGGAGGTCGGGACAGCTTGTGAGAGCTGGTTCTTTCCTTTCACTGTGCAGGCTTCAGGGGTAGAACTGAGGTTCTTGGGCTGACAGCAGCTGTCTTTACCCTCCAAGCTATCCTGCTTGCTTCCTAATTATTACCTTAGGGCTTTGCTGGTTCTGTGGAGTCACTGGCATCATCCCTGTCCTTTTCTTTTTCTTTCCTTTGTGTTTCTAAGAAATCCCCATTGTTTGAATGAAGAATCACTGTACCATGTTAAAGAGTGAGACTGGTTAGAAATTGTCATTTCCTTCAGAAGCAATAAAGTAGTCAGCCTCAAGCCCAGTTCTTGGCAAATTATACATAAGACTGTGATTTTCTTTATTGTCCCATTCTTCACTACTTGACACAGATGTCTCTTTAGGAGTTTTATAGCCAAGGGCTATAGACCTATTTTATTCACTTTCTTTAAAAATTTATTATTATTATTACTATCATCATCATCATTGTTTATGTGGGAGCACATATGCCATATCTATGTGGAGGTCAGAGGACAACCTGGAGTCACTTCCTTGTTTCTACCTTTCCTTGGGCTCCATAGACTGAGCTCAGCTTTTCCTTGCCATTACACTGGCTTCCTCTTTATGCACTTATTTGTTTATTTTTGAGACAGAGACTCTTGTATCCCAAACTAGTTTGGAACTTGCTGTGTAGCTAAAGCTGGTCTTGAACTCCTGATGTTCCAGCCTCTACCCCTTGATTACAGGCATATGCCACCAACCTGGCAGCAATACTTTGTAAACTTAGATTTAGTTACTAAATTAGAACCTTTTATATAGTGGGAGATCTGGAAAGGAAGATTTGAGATCCTATATCTTTGCTTATAAATAGTTTATAGATGGGATATTTTAGTGATGTGAGTGGATAATACACAAAATGAAGTGAAGTTTTTTGCTGAGCCAAAATGATAAGAGATACATATTTAAACTTTATAAAGGGTAGGTATAATGAATTGCACTTTGCTTATCAAAAAACAGATTGAGATACTGATGAATTGTCCAAGATCACACAAGTAGAATGAACCTAGGCTTTTTGATTCTAAGGTTTGTTCCTTTCTATAGTTGTTTCTTCAAAACTAAATTAAGGAAAGGTAGGGTTTGGGTATGTGGTACACACCTATAACCCCAGCCCTGGGGGTGAGGGCAGAAGCAGGTGATCTCTTATGAAGTGGAGGCCAGTTGGGCCTACATAGTGAGTTCCTGTACAGCTAGGGTACATAGTGGAATCTTGTCTCAAAACCAAATAAAAATAAAACAAAAGGGAAGGGATGGACAGTATGTATGTATGTAAATAATAAGGAAACTGAGTGCTTTTAATGTTCAGTTATATTGTAAAGTTTTTGTATGATTAATTCAGTTTCTGTAGTTTAACCTGTTTTTGTATGATTAATTCAAATTCTGTAGTTTAACCCAGGGTCACATAATGAAAGAGCATATTACAGTAGGCACTAGTCTTTCTCGTTAGAGTTTGAGAAGAGTTATGTAGAGAACAATCTTTCAACATTCTCAGTTTCTTAGAATGATCTGGACTGTAAATCCTGTGGCTGTGTGGTGCTGAGCGGGGTCTTCTCATCTGCCTGTGCTGATGACGACATCGGTGTGTGCGTTTGCAGTCACTGCCTGCTGCCTACCTGTTAGAGCCTTGCTGTCACTGTCAAAAAACCATTTTAAAAATGGTTTATTTTTTTGTGTGTATGTGTGTATACCTGTGTGAGTTTATGTGTACCACATGCGTGCAGGTGCCTACAAAGGCCAGAGGGCATCTGACCCTTTGGTGTCAGGTAGTGGTTGTGAGCCATTTAACCCAGGTCCCTTGCAAGAGCAGTAAGTGCTGTAACCACTCATCCGCCTGTCTCTTCATACCATTAATTAATTTTTTTTTTTAAGACAGTGTTTCTCTGTGTAGCCTTAGCTGTCCTGGAACTCATTCTGTAGACCAGGCTGGCATCAAGATCAGACATCCACCTGCTTCTGTCTCCAAAGTACTAGGACTAAAGGTGTGTGCCACTACCACCAGGCAAAGATTTTACTTGTTTATTTTGCCTTGTTTTTGGTTATATTCTGAAGATTAATATTATTTTACATTAGAAAAATTGTTTTTTAATTCAGGTAATTTTATCAGATGGCTTTCCTTATAAAAAGGATGCTGCTGAATATAGATGACCTTGCCTTGGAGAGCTGACTAGGGTAAAGACCAGTTTGAGTAAGGTTGTCCTGTTAGTGACTGGAATTAGAATGTTACATATTTAATATTTACGTTTCCTCTTCTGTTTTTAGGATATTCGGAAATTCTTTGGGGTTATATCAAGTGGAAAAAAGCCTGTAAACGAGACAGTAAAGACTGAGAAGACAAAACCTTCCGAGGGAACTGTCAAAGGAAAGAAAGCAGTAGAGGAAGCCAAGGTCAGTGTGCACACCGAGTGTGTATGTGTAAGCTGTCCAGTGAGCGCCGTGCGCGCCTTGGAAGTGCCGAGTGCTGTAGTTAGAGATTCAGTTCAGTATATCGAAGAGGTAGAATGTAACAGGCTAGTCTGCCTAGCTCTATAGTTTGCTGCGTTCAGGCCTGTTGGCCCCTCCCCAAGCTCCTTTTTTAGTTGTTAAAACTTTGCATTTTGGTCTGGAGAGTTGGTCAGTGACTAAGAGCACAGGGTGTTTTTCCGTATGGCCCAGGTTCGATTTCTAGCATGTGGTGGCTCACAGCCATTTGTAACTCCACTTAACAGAGTCTGAAGCCTTTGTCTGTCCTCCATGGGCATCAGGAATACACATGGTGCACAGACTTATATGCAGGCAAAATACCTATATGCATTAAAAACAATGGTAACAACAACAAAACAGAACCAAACTAACAAATCCTTCCTAAGATCAAAATTTGCAACCTGTGGTAGTGTAGCACATTCTGGAAAGATGAAGAGAGTGTGGTAAGAATATCTTGAGTTTGAAACCAGCCTGGGCCTCAAAAACAAAACAAACCAAACCAACCAAGCAACAACAACAATAAAAAGCAAAAAAAAAAAAAACAAAAAAAACAAAAAAAAAAAACAAAGCAGGTTTGCTCATGGAGACATAAAAACCTATCCTCAGGTAGATGCTGTTAGACTCAGGACAGAGTCATTCTCTGTCTCTTGGACCCAGAGAAAGCCAGCTGTGCTCCTGTAGAATGCAGACAATGACGGCAATTGTGTATCTGAATGAATGCTGTTGCACTGTATTTAAATTGTAAGAGGTTTTATAATTCTGTAAGTTAATTTATCAGTATTATATGCTATATATGCATATCTTTATCTTCCACAATTGATTGTAATTTTGATTTTAACAGTTAGGTGTTTTAAAGAAGTTAGAAGGAAGAGCTATGTGGTGGCAGCACTCGTCTTTCTAGCACCCTGGAGGCAGAGATAGTTGGATCTCCAAATTTAAGGCCAGCCTGGTCTACAGTTCTAGGACAGCTAGGGCTGCATAGAGAAATCCTGTCTGAAAAACAAAACAAAACAACAACAAAAGAGCTCAAAGAAGAATGTTCTTTAAATTCTGTAAACATATCTGGTGCTCTTCATTGCTCACTGGAGAACGGAGTTTTCTTCTAATACTAATATTGCAACTTGCATTTTCTTTTTTTTTCTTTTCTTTTCTTTTTTTTTTTCTGAGACAGGGTTTCTGTGTGTAGCTCTGGCTGTCCTGGAACTCACTCTGTAGACCAGGCTGGCCTCGAACTCAGAAATCTGCCTGCCTCTGCCTACCAAGTGCTGGGATTAAAGGCTTTTGCCACCACTGCCCGGCTTGGTCTGAGATTTATTAATCTTAAGAAATTCCATAACCGATAAACTCCACTTATGGTCAGTTAGAACTGTTCTTTCTAGCTAGCCAAAATAGTTTGAGTCAGGACTGACCACCATGCCATACTGTGTATGGGCTCATTGTGTTTTTGTTTTTTTAACAAGCTAGCCCTGAGAAATGTTTGAGGTTGTAGCTTTCAGCTCCTGAGACTGAGCTATAGTCATGATCCATCAGTCTTGGAATGTACTCTCAATAAACCAGCCCTGCTTAACTGAGACTGGAGTCTAAATGGTTTGTGTGGCAATTCCTGAACCCCATTATAGACCAGGTTGGCCTTGAACTCACAGAAATCTGCCAACTTCTTCCTTTATGTATTTGGATTGAAGGTGTGAGCCAGCATGCTTTGCTGTTCTTTTAAGGTTTATTTTTTCTGATATGTATGAATCTTTAGCCTGCATGTATATCTGTACCCAGTGTATGTGCCTGGTGAGCAAGGAAGAGGGCGTCAGGTGCCCCACAACTAGATTTACAGATGATTGTGAGCCACCATGTGGGTGCTAGGAACCAAACCTAGGTTCTATGCCACAGCAACAAGTGTTCTGATTGCTGAGTTACCTTACCAGCCCATGAGCTTTTTAAATTTATGTCTTTTGTCAAATTTGGTACCTTTTTGCTATTGTTCATATACTTTGTTTCGTTAAATCTGTGTCTTTCTGAGACAGTCTCTTGTAGCCTAGACTGGCTTGCAACTTGCCCTGTAGCTGAGATTGACCTTGACCTCTGGTCCTCAGGCTTCCACTGAGTGGAGGTTACAGGATTACAGGTGTGAGCTAGCACACCTGGTCACTCTTAAATTACAAATACATAGATTGTTAGTAGTGGAGGTCTCTAGTCTGTGACCTGTTGCCTCATTGCTGTGGGACTTTTGAGGAAGTATGGGGTAGAGTAGAGTGGTCCTTATGACCAAGAGACAGAAGAGGAAGAAGGAAGGGTCCTCTTCTCCCTTTAGGGCCTTCCACTGGGCTCCACCTCTGAAGGTTCTACCACCTTCTGAGGTAGCACTACCCTGGAGACGAAGGCATTCAGGGACATGCAGGATCTAATAAGCCTCTTGACCCTACAATGTCTGACATCCTTTTACTCTTTGTTATATGTGGGTTAGTTTTGAGTGGATGGCTGAAATAGCGTAGCTTTTTCTGTAAGTCTCCTCTCCTGATGCAGTTCAGCAAGAGCATTCCTGATGTTTTGGGCTAGATGAGTGTTGTGTTACGTGATGCTAGTACTACCCTTTTGTACTCTAGATGTTATAAAACCTCTGCCTCCCATTTTGTGATAAACAATGTCTCTAGATATCAACAGATGTCTCCATGGGGCACAATTGCTTCATTTGGAAACTACTAAGCCCAAGTCTAATGAGAATGCCGGGCTTGAGTTGTACAGGCTTCTTCTGTTCTAATTCTACCCTGCCGTCTACAGGTTAATAACTCCAGTAAAGAGGATGCCTCCAAACCAAAGCAGCACAGCAAGAAGAAGAGGGTCATCTATGACTCAGGTAACTTCCCTGAGGACTTTAAAGGCTTATAAGTTTTTATTTCCCTTGTAACTGTATTTTCTAAACTGATGTCTGAGACACACAAATCTCATTAATAATTACTGTGTGAGAGAGCTCCAGTGGGTAGTCCTTGGAACAATTGTTAACGGCAGAGCTACAGCACCTAAATATTTTTAATGTACTGAAGGTTTGTTTATGAGGGATAAGAGTATGTAGCAGGTCTCAGATTTACTGTGAGCATGGCTTGCTCACCCATCCATCCATCCATCCATCCATCCATCCATCCATCCATCCATGCATCTATCTATCTATCTACCTACTGGAGAGATCAGATTCAGGACCTTACATGTGCTAAGCAAGTGTTCTGCCTCTGATCTGTATTCTTGGCCCATATTATAAAAAAATATTCCCATCAAATTTTTTTTTTTTTTTTTTTT
>NW_022196905.1:58420692-58431526 GCF_008632895.1 Mastomys coucha | reverse complement strand
TTCTGAGACAGGGTTTCTCTGTGTGGCCCTGGCTGTCCTGGAACTCACTCTGTAGACCAGACTGGCCTCACCTGAGTTTATGACTGGTGGACCGTGCACCAGGCCCTGTTAGCTGCTTATGCTTTGCTCTAAATTGCATGAAATAGTCTGGCCAAGTAGGCAGAGTAACTAGAGTACTATCTCTCAAAGACACAGAGTTAATTCCTACAACCTGTGTGTGACTCTGTTAGGCAGTAGAGCAAAGGGAGATACGAGCTGCAGAGTGGTTCAGATGACCTGGAAAGAAAGTAGGCTCAGTGTGTCTACGGAGTAGGAAGCAGAGAGATTTGGAGAGAGGTTGAGAGTGTAGGAAGGCATACTCCTTTAATCCCAGTACTCGTAGGCAGAGACAAGCCTGTGAGGTTGAGGGTTAGAGAGAGACTCTGTATTAACCACCCCACTCTCATTAAAAAAAAAAAAAAAAAAAAAGATTAAGGAGGTCAGAAATCAGTGAGATGGTAGCACTCTGTCTTGAGGGTATTTATTTGTGTGAGAGAGAGAGAGAGTGTGTGTGTGTGTGTGTGTGTGTATGTGTGTGTGTGTGTGTGTGTGTGTGAACACAGTTGCACATGCTCTGCAAACATTCTACCCCTGAACAACATCCATAGTTCTCTTAAAAGTCACTAAGGTTGCTTCTGCTGGCTCGCAACTCACTTGTATCCCAAACAAGCTTGAACTATCAGTCTCCCTGGCCACTGCCACCATGCCCGGTTTCTTGGTTATGAAGGTGGGAGAAGAGGTTAAGATGTGTTGATGGCAGCCTCTAGGCAAGTGGAAATGACACAGCAATGGATCTTTCCTAGGGAACACTGCTGATGGCCCCATGAAACCCGTGTCAGCCGTTGCTCAGAACATGTATTTAGTTAGACTTTTTTCTTTTACATGTGTGTGGGTGTATACCACATTGTGTGTATGGAGGATAGGTGGTAATTTGGGGGAGTTGACCTTCTCCTACTGTGTGCTTCTCAGGGACTGAACATAGGTTATCAGGCTTAGCAGCAGGGACCTCTGAACCATGTGTTCAGCCCACATGTGGAGTTGGTCCACCTTACCCTTGTTAAGCTAGTTGGTTTGTGGCTATTGTTAAAACAATGATATGATGTGAATCTAATCATGAGTTTATTACTGGATAAATAAATAATGTAAAGATTTAAGACATGCTTCTTGAGGGATTGGTTTATAATGACTACTTTAAAAATACACTGATGCTGGGCAGTGATGGTGCACACCTTTAATCCCAGCACTTGGGAGGCAGAAGCAGGTGGATTTCTGAGTTCGAGGACAGCCAGGGCTACACAGAGAAACCCTGTCTTGAAAAACAAAACAAAACAAAAAAAAATACACTGATATTTCTTTTTACAGTTTTAATTTTTCTCTTGTAGATTCAGAATCAGAGGAGACAGTACAGGTAAAAAATGCTAAAAAGAAATCAGAAAAATTGCCACGATCTTCTAAACCTGGTAAAATCTCTCGGAAGGATCCTGTTACTTACGTTTCTGAGACAGGTAAGGTACTGAATATATTCCTTTTGTCTTTTTTGAATTGAATCTATTAGAGGAAGGACATCATAATCTTTGAAAATTCATGTGTGGTAAAGGTCTAGTTACTGGTGAGGGTCAAATCCAGTACTTCATGCATGCTAGGTAAGCATTCCACCACTGAGCTATATTTCTATCCTTGGGGGAATATTTTGTCTTTTTTTATTCTTCTCAGAGCTGAGGACTGACCCTTTGCCCTTGCTGGGCAAGTGCTCTACCACTGAGCTAAATTCTCAAACCCCACAGGAATTAAAAAGAATTTTGTTTTATTTGTACAGGCGTTTATGTCTGTGCCTGTGGGGGCTACACAAGAGTGTTGGATCTCCTGGGACTGGGGTTCTAGGTTGCTGTGAGCCTCTCTGTGGGTGCTGGGTATCAAACCCCTGTACTGGAAGAGTAGCTAGTCATCTTCGTCTTTTTTTTTTTTCTTTTTGGTTTTTTGAGACAGGGTTTCTCTGTGTAGTGCTGGCTGTCCCTTTTTTTTTTTTTTTTTTTTTTTTTTTTTTTTTTTTGAGACATGGTTTCTCATTGAAGTCCTTGTTGTCCTGGAACTCGCTCTGTAGACTAGACTGGCCTTAAACTGCCTATGTCCCCCACATGGTAGGATCAAATATGTTCATGTAACCACTGCCCAGCAGTAGCTAGTCCTCTTAACTGTTGAGTCATCTCTTCAGCCCTTGAACAATTTTTTTTTAAACATACTTATTTAATAGACTAATGTGTTTCTTACAACATGGATAGATTAGTGTTTTTTAACACCTTTTTGTAGTATTGCTAAATATCTGCTTAGGTACATTGTACACTATTTAAGAGGTTCCTTTAACATGGCTACCTTTGTGGCAGTTTGGGTTCCTGGAAGGTGTAAGGGAAACAATATAGTATTAGGGCTGTAACTGAAGGTGGCAAAGCTCTCCAGCACCCTGGAATGTCAGTGCAGATAGTGTGGCCTTTAACTGTGGACCAGGCTAGCTTTATTTTCTCATTTAGGTACACAAAGGCTCAGTTGAGGCTCCAATCTCAGATTCTCTATTTACTAGGATAGTTTTTAGTGCAGTCTTCTGAAGAGACTCCATATCTCATGTGAGACTTTTATGATACTCACAGTCTCCTTTCCCTCCTCCATTCCACTCTCCTCTCTCTCTCCTGTTTTGTTTGTTTTGTTTGTTTGTTTGTTTGTTTGTTTGTTTTGAGACATGGTCTTGCTCTATAACCCTGACTGGCCTTGAACTCACAGCAGACCTCCTACCTCAGCTTGTCTAAGTGCTGGGATTACAGATGTGTGCTACCACATCTGACTCATTGCTTGTTCCATTCAACCCATGGCATGTATATGTAAAAGTAAGTATTGTCCTTGCCTTACCTAAAACTTTTGGGGCAGTCACATTTCTGTCGCTGTGATACAGCTCTGACAGTTGAAGGGAGGAAGGGTTTATCTTAGTTCCTAGTTTGGGGTGACACTGTGAGGAAGTTGTGGCAACAGGAACTTGATGACATTGGTCACATTGCAGTCACAGTCAGGAACCAGAGAAGGATGACTGACTGTGCCCACCTTGCTTTCTCCTCACCATCCACTCCAAGATCGTAGTCCCCAGATGAGTCTTGCCCATAGTGGGTCTTCCACCTCACTCAGTCTGTGGAAGACACTTGTCACTGGCACACTCAAAGGCCTGTCTTGACACTGTGATTCTAGGTCTCATCAGGGTGACAGATTAGCTATTGTACCCCTACTATGATGTTTAGTATCCTATGGTATTCTATTTTCCCATTTTATTTTATTTTTTAAAGATTTATGTATTTTATGTATGTGAGTACACACTGTAGCTGTAGAGATAGTTGTGAGCCTTCATCTGGTTGTTGGGAATTGACTTTTAGGACCTCTGCTCACTCTGCTCCAGTAGGCTCCGCTGTCTCTGGTTGGCCCTGCTTGCTCAGGCCCAAAGATTTATTTATTATTATAAATAAGTATACTGTAGATCAGATCACTAGACGAGAGCATCAGATCTCATTTCGGGTGGTTTTGAGCCACCATGTGGTTGCTGGGATTTGAACTCAGGACATTCAGAAGAGCAGTTGGTGCTCTTACCCTCTGAGCCATCTCACCAGTCCTGCCCATTTGATTTTAAAACTGTATTTTTTATTTCATTTTATGTGCTTTGTCTTCTTGTATGTCTTTGTACTGTGTTTGAGCCTGGTGCCTGAAGAAGCCAGAAGAGGGTGTCAAATCCCTTGGGACTCTTGGAGTTTCAGATGGTTGTAAGCTCCCATGTGGAGACTGGGATTGAACCTGGGTTCTCTGTAAGAGCAGTATGTGCTCTTAATTGCTGAGCTATCTCTCCAGCCCCATAAAATTGAAATGTAGAAACTAGTGATGTTCTTTCTATGTTGAAGACAGACTCTCATTCAGCCTATTCTGTGGATATCCTATGTAGCCATGGGTGATCTTACTCAGTTTCACCAGCAGCTGCTGTTTGATGGAAGAAATTCGGGTTTTTCTTTGTCTTCACCTTTTTTTTTTTTTTTTTTTTTTTTTTTTTTTTTTTTTTTTTTTTTTTTTTGGGTTTTTCGAGACAGGGTTTCTCTATGTAGCCCTGGCTGTCCTGGAACTCACTCTGTAGACCAGGCTGGCTTCAAACTCAGAAATCCACCTGCCTCTGCCTCCCAAGTGCTGGGATTAACGGCGTGCGCCACCACTGCTCGGCTGTCTTCACCTTTTTTAATGCTAACTTTACAGTAATTCTGGAGGCAGTGCTTTGGGAGTTGTACTTATCTATGATGAGTGTTAATTGGGGGAAAAAGTGGAGGAGGTGCTATACTTTCTAGGGTGCTCTATTAGGTCCATAACCAAAACTTGGGAAAATAGAAAGTATTATTCTTTGCTTAATTTTAGAGTTAGGCAGTTTTGTGTATGAGACAACAAGTATGCTATTCTGTTTGAGAGCTTCTTATAGATGCTGAAGTATGGAATGGTTGTAGCAGAAAATGTCTAAGTAAGAGAACTGTCCATTGTATTTGATTATAGTTATTGAGAATCAATAACTAATTTGCATATTAGGATTTTATATAAAAGAATCGTAAGTTTAGAGATTTTGAGCCTGGCTGAAGTATTTAGATTAACGTATTTTAAATCGCCTCAGGGAATGTTGTTTCCTCCCTATGTAGAGATGGCTCTCCTGGCATCAAAAATTTTTGTGTACTTAAGCATACATGTATTTATTTGGGTATATATTTATGCAGCCTGATTTTTCCATTATTTAATGTCTTAACTTGCCCGTGCCACTTCTCCCCACAGGATGCATGCGTAGTGTTGGGTGTGATTTCCTAGCATGCACAAAAGAGAAACCTTTTCACTGACTCGTTTGACTCAGAGGATTTATTTCTCATTTATTAATGAGACTCCTGGCTTCTCTGTCAGTTTTGTTTTTCTGCTTATTTGCAGAGACTGTCTCACTTAGCACACCTGTGAACAGAGGTGGGATGCTCACTGCTTTTCTTTTCATTTAAGTAACAAATATTTTTCAGTCCTAACAATTGAACTTTCCTCTACCCTTCGAAACCAAGATGGCAGTGCAGGGTTTGGCTCGAGAAGTGTTGAAAGGCACTTCATGCATACACTAAGGCTTTGCACTCCAGCTTCCCTACTTAGGTTTCACTTGTTGCTAAGTCAATTATTTTTAATCTTTCTAATGAAATCTTCCTGTTAATTGGATTTTGGTATGTTCCAGACCAAAGGCAAGAGAATCGGAGCCTCAGGACAGTCAGAGCCACCTGCAGAGGCCAAACTCTGAGCATCAGGAGCTCCAGAATTAGATTTGGTTTTCCTGCTTGCCTTGTAAATAGATTTGATTGCAGACCTTCACATTATTCCCTTCTCTCTCATCATTATCCTTCCAAACAGATGAGGATGGTTAACTCAGAGTGGCAGAGCCATCTCCTCTCCCAGGCAATTCCTCTACTCTGTGTTGGAAAATGCTAGTTTACTCGGTCATTGTTAGCACATTTGAGATTATGTTGTCTATAAATAAAAATAAATGGTGTTTTTACAAGGAGACAAATATCCTGGAGGGAAATTTTAAGTGTTGAGTTGCCTGTGATTTTCAAGTAGTTGTCAGAAATCTGACTTAGATCTGTTTATCAGGGTTTCATTACAGCTTTGGGGAGGGGAAAACAGCTTGCCTTTGGCTTCCAACAGACAGAAACAAATCAGCTTTACTAGAAAACAGGAATGTTTTACCTCTGCACATTGTTCAGGACTGCAGAAGGTTTATTTTACCTGAGGATGGCCCGAGCAAAACCTTCTAAGTGATTGTGTCTTTGCAGGAAGCAAATTACGCTGTTAGATTCTTTTTGGCCTACAACTCACTGGAATTACTCCTGTGTTAGTTTCCTAGGTGCTGGAGTTACAGGACTGTATCACCATACCTGGCCACTTAGCCTCTGTTGCCTTCTTTTTACAAAATGATGCAGCCTTTGAAATTCTAAAGGCTAATGGGGTCGTTAAGGTAGCTAGTTGGTATAGAGATAGCACTGTTCTTTCTTGAGGTTTTGGTTTTATCAAGGCATTATTATGTCAGGATGTCTTCATCCTGTGATTCATAGAGTATTATAGTAGTTAGATTTCCATCACTACAACAAAGTACTTGGCTCATATTTCCAGACACTTCAGTTACATGGCTGCTTTGTTTATGTTGCCCCGACCCATCCACCCAAGGCATAGTTTGTCTGTGTAGTCCTGGCTGTCCTGGAACTTGGTTGTAGACCAGGCTGGGCTGGAATTCAAAGATCCACTTGCCTCGGCTTCCTGAGTGTTGGGATTAAAGGTGTGTGCCTTGTGCCCCCTACCCCCCAGTTGTTTATGGGCTTTTTAAAAGAATAATTCTTTATAATATTTTCATTTAAAAAGCACTTATTTTTTATTTTGTGGTTATGTTTGCCTGGTTGTACGTATGTGTACCACCTGTGTGTAGTAACTGCAGAAGCTAGAAGAGGGCGTAGGATTCCTCTGAAGCTGGAGTTAGAGCTGGAGTGAACTACTGTGCAGATGCTGGGAATGGACCTCTGGCTCTCTGCTAGAACAAATGCTCTTAACCATGAGCCAGCCGTGTGGAGTATGTGCTAGCTGGGAAACAGAAAGGGGGAGGAGGCTTTAAGAGGCTGGGGATAAAATGTATCCCATATGGTTTGGATGGATGGATGGATGGATGGATGGGTGCATGTGTCTCAGTGAGTATTGGAGGTTAGAACTCATGTGGAAGTCAGGGGTCTCAGGGATGGAATGCAGGTCATCTGGATTGGCAACAAAGAACTTGCACCCATTGAGGCACCTCCCTGGCTGCTGGAATTTTTTTTTTTTTTTGATATAAAATGTAACAAACAGTTTGAGGTCCCAAATGAATGGTTAGATAATTGTTAGATGTCAGCCTTCATTATGTGTGTCGCCAGAGTGTGAACTTCTTCCCACCTCTGTGACCTACCCTAGTCAGCATCTTGTCTGGAGCTGCAGCCGCTTCCTGAGCTCCCTACCTTTGCCTTTCCTCTCTGCAGTGTGTTCTCCAGAGGACATGTGGTGCTAATGCTACTCGGGCTTCTGTGCCACCACTCGAGTTTCTTTCTTTCTCTCACCTAGGAAGTCCTACAGAATTTAACTCTTACCTGCAGCCACACCGCCTTCAGCCTGGGAGCACACTCACTGTAAGGGAGCACTGTGACTGGTGCTTGCAGTTCACATTATCTAACTGTTCTTGCTAGAGGGGTCTTTATGGCATGGCTCAGTACAGATGTTGCTATCAAAGAGATGTTGCCTAGTCAGGCATATTAGGTCATACTAGAAATCTCAGCATTAGGGTTGTTGAGGCAGGTTTGAGTTGGAGGTTGGCTCTGGCTATGTAGGAAGGTCAAGGCCAGCCAGAACTACATAGATTCAAAAACCAAAAGATTGAGAAACCCATTGGTGGTGCATGCCTTTAATCCCAGCATTTGGGAGGCAAAGGCAGGGGGATCTCTGAGTTTAAGGCTAACCTGGTCTACACAGTGAGTTCCAGGACAGCTAAGGAATACACAGAGAAACCCTATCCAGAAAACCAAAACCAAAAAGAGGCACACACAAGGCCTTGAGTTTGATTTCCCAAGAACAAGCTTTTTTGATGTTTGCTTTTACCAAAAGGACATCCCTCTGTTTCTTAGACATTTTCTTTTTCTTTTTCTTTTCCTTCCCTTTTTCTTTTTTCTTTTTTCCTTTATGGTGTTGGAAAGTGAACCTAGGGTCTCTTTTTTGTTTTTTGTTTTTTTTTTTTTTTTTTTTTTTGAGACAGGGTTTCTCTGTGTAGCCCTGGCTGTCCTGGAACTCACTCTGTAGACCAGGCTGGCCTTGAACTCAGAAATCCTCCTGCCTCTGTCTCCCAAGTGCTGGGATTAAAGGCGTGCGCGTGCGCCACCGCTGCCCGGCAGAACCTAGGGTCTCTTATGTGTGCCATGCAGATGCTCTTCTACTTTTGGGGATGAGGAATCACTATTGGAGATTGGACTTCAGGCCCCTTGTATTCTTAATCACTCCTTACTTTTCTCTTGTTTCACTTTTTCTTCATGCAGCTTGAAAATAAAATGTGTGTGTATATTTGTTTGTATATACACATATGTATGTATAAAATTAATGTATCTGTTTTTTCCTGGAGACTATGCATTCGTTCTGTGAGGTCAGGGAACGCATCTTTCACTACTGTATCTCTCCTTAGCCCTTAGTTGTATCCTCAGTGTCTGGTATATAGGGGTTGTGTTGCAAATATTTGTGCAGCTAGCTGTAGTCCTGGCCCTTGTAAATGTCAGAGTGTCTGTTAGATTCAGAAGAAAACAACTCAAGGTATTAGTTTTTTTTTTTTTAAAGCTGGTAGAAATGATTAGTTTATATAATTAAGGCCTGTGCTTTATCAAAAATACTTTCCATTTAAGATGAGGACGATGACTTTGTATGTAAAAAGGCAGCCTCCAAATCAAAAGAGAACGGTGTATCTACAAATACTTACCTTGGAACATCAAATATGAAAAAGAATGAAGAAAACATTAAGAGTAAGAATAAACCGTTATCTCCAATAAAACTCACACCAACATCAGTGCTTGATTATTTTGGAACTGAAAGTGTCCAGAGATCTGGGAAGAAGATGGTGGCAAGCAAGAGGAAAGAGGTGAGTGTTCAGCATGCTTTATTTTTATTTTTTAAAGATTTATTTTTTATTTTAAGTGTATAAGTACACTGTAGCTGTAGAGATGGCCCGTTCCAGCCCCCTCGCTCTGGCATAATTCACTGTAGCTGTCTTCAGATGCACCAGAAGAGGACGTCAGATCTCATTATGGGTGGTTGTGAGCCACTATGTGGTTGCTGGGATCCAAAATCAGGACCTTTGGAAGAGCAGTCAATGCTCTTACCTGCCGAGCTATCTCGCCAGCCCTCAGCATGCTTTATGAATAATGAGAAATTTTTCTGCGATTTGGAAGATAGGGGAATTAGAATTATGTGTGTGTGTGTATTTTGTCCTCGAAAGTAGGAAAACATTTAAACTATAAGAAACAGTCATGGTTCTTAGAAATTAAATGGAATTTTCAAAATGTAAACTTACTTTACTGTTGACTTCAGATGTACACAGTTGTATTTTGGAATGGGATAGAGATGTTGTTTTATCAAAGTGTACCTATGCTGATCTTCTCTAGTGTGACTGATACTGGATTTGTTCTTCCCTAGCCGTTTAGGAGATATACCTGTGGATACAGTACAGTAAGGGTAGCACCTTAGAGTAAGCTGGCTACAGTGTGTGCTATCTCTTTGGCAGCTCCACAGGACTGCCATGTTTACATTAATTTGCCAGTGGTTTAGACTACTTCAGTAGCCAAAGCATTAACCTATACTGTGCGTGTGCACACTTCTTTTGAACATATCAATAGAACAAAATGAGAGTCATCTGTCTGTAGAGTGTCTAGTCTTTATGAGATTGGGTGTTACCAGAACAACCACAAACTCGACTTTCTGCCTGCATGGATTGTGACTAATGTGTTTAGTTAGTGTTGCCTACTAACAAACAAACCAAAACCTTATTTTTAGCCAGATTTATGCTTATCTTGCTTGATTTTCTTTGGAATGCAGTCTTCTCAGAACACAGAAGATTCCAGATTAAATGATGAAGCCATCGCCAAGCAGCTGCAGCTCGATGAAGATGCAGAGGTACTGCCAGTCCTCTTAAATAGCACTGTGAGCTTGATGTTCTGACTTGGGACTTCTGTTAGCCAGGCAAACAGCCAAGGGGGTTTATTCCTTTTCTCCTTTTAAGTTTCTCTTTAATAAGTTCTGCCTGCCTGTCTGTATGTCTGTATATCTGTCTGTCTCTGTATATGTATGTGTGCGTGTCCTGTCAGTCCGTCCATCTGTCCATCCATCCATCGAAGGCAGGACCAGAACTCATTGTGTAGGCCCGGCTGGCCTTAACTCACAATTTTGCCTTAGTTTTCTGAGTGTTGGGATTATAGTAGTGCACGGGCATGAGTAGCTCAAATTGAGCCTCACTAGGGTTTGGTGTAAAATAAATTAAAGTGTATGAGGATAAAAATTCCTGTGAAATAGAAATGATGAGACTAACAGATAATTATTTATGTAAAAATTTTGAAGTTCTGTGACTGGGAGGCTCCTTAGTGTATTTGAAAGAATTTCATTTTCTCCTGTCTTCTTTTTACTTTCACTCTGAGCACACATACTCTTTCCCATGGCCGATGTACTCTATACACTGATGACTTAGCAATCTGCCTTTAGTTCAGGATGCTCTCTTGAGCTGTAAGCCCATATCTGACAAAGATTTATTGATCCACCACGTTCATAGCTTGAGGCCAGCCTGGTCTACATAGCAAGTCCCAGACCATCCAGTACTATATAGTGAGACCCTGTCTCAAAACAGCAGCAAAAACCAAAGCAAAAATACCTTCCTTGTTTTTGGTTATATTGAATTATATTATCTCTAACCAGGTGTCCCGATGACACTTGGTAGTATGAGTGGCGTAGGTCACCTGTGAAGTCATTCTCAGGAACCTAATTGGCTTTATCTTTGCTGAACAGTGGAGGATTATCTACTTCTTTACAAAGAACCAACGGGTATCACAGCCCTCTGTTTCCTGTTTCTATCACATTCTTTTAGACTCTTTGGGTAAATTATTAATCTAATGAAAGACTTTTAGGGTGTTAATCATTTATAGTCTTTCCTAATTATCTTCTAAGAATCCCTCCC
>NW_022196905.1:58406466-58419999 GCF_008632895.1 Mastomys coucha | reverse complement strand
CCCTCCCCTCTTCTTCTATCCCCTCCCCTCCCCTCCTGTCCCCTTCCTTCCTCCTGTTCTCCCTCCTCCCCCTCCCTTGAGACAGGGTTTCCAGGCCAGCCTTGAACTCACAGAGATCCACCTGCTCTGTCCTGGGTGCTGGGATCAAAGGCATGCACTACCACTTCCTGGCATTTTCTAATGGAAGTATATCAGTTCCTTTTAAAACACCTAGGATCTTTGTTACCACAAATATAATACATAGTATGGTGTGGAAAAGTGGTGTTGAATTTAGAACCATGGAGACTGCTGGTAGAGTTCGTAGTTCTTTCAGTGATTAAGATGTTCATGTTGACTTTAGCAATTAGGTGCATAGTTCATTTGTAGAGAAGAAATACTATTAAAGGAAGCATGTAATGGTGCCCTGTCTGCTTCCTTGTAGCCCTACTTAGCATGGGCTTATACACGGGGATGAAATGGAGGGGCTTGCATGTGCTAAGCATATGGCCTCTTCCAGTGATCTGCTTATCCAGTGTGGCTATTTCATTTATTAGCAGGATGAACGTGTTTCCTGAGTTCTCATCTAGTGTGTCCCAGCTTTCAGCTTTCTTTGCAGACTTTTCCTGTTTGAATACTGTTGGACTTTTTTGGATACTAGGTTGGGCAGTTACATTTACAAGGAACATGCTGTGAGTTTAAAATGAGAAGTGTATCTCATTGTCTCACCTTCAGCTTTGTTCTGCTGAAAGCAGATTCATTTGGCAATGATAGGTGCTTATGTCTCTGTGTTGATGGAATCATGATAGTAAAAATGGTGATGGTATTTGTACACAAAGAGAATACTTTTCTGTAAATTTTTAAAAATTATTTTATGCATATAGGTGTTTTGTCTACATACATGTTTGTACCAAGTGTGTGCCTGGTGCTGTGGAGCCTGGAAGAGAAAGTAGAATTCTTTGGAACTGGAGTTACAGTTGTGAGCTGCCTTGTAGGTGCTGGGAATCTAAGTAGGGTCCTTTGGAGAATATCCAGAGCTCTTAACTGCTCAGCCATCTCCCTATATTAGATAAAAAATTTAAATTTCTTAGATTTATTGTTTATATGTCTCATGGGTGATTATTTTTCTTTTCTTTCTTTCTTTTTTTTTTTTTTTGTTTTTTGTTTTTTGTTTTTCGAGACATGGTTTCTCTGTGTAGCCCTGGCTGTCCTGGAACTCACTTTGTAGACCAGGCTGGCCTCGAGCTCAGAAATCCACTTGTCTCTGCCTCCCAAGTGCTGGGATTAAAGGCGTGTGCCACCACTGCCCAGCAATTATTTTTCTTAGAGAATAAGATTTTTAAACAGATTTATTATTTTTAGTTATCTGTACGTGTGTGTGTGTTTTGTGGGTATGTGCATTGAGTGCTTGTTGGGGTCAGAGACATCAAGCTCTTGGAACTGGATTATAGTTGTGAGCTTCCCAGCATCTGTCCTGGAGCCTAACCTGGGCTCTCTTGTAGAGCAGTGTGTACTCTTAACTGCTGAGCCATATTTTCAGCCCCTTAGGTTGAGATTCATTTCAGAGATAATGCTAGAGCTTCAAATACATAAAGTAAGCTGAGTGTATTGGACACACTTTTAATTCCATTACTCAGGAGGAAGAGCCAGAGGCAGGTGGATCTTCGTGAGTTCAAAGCCTGGTGTACACAGAAGGTTCCAGACCATCCAGGACTACATAATGAGACAATGCCTTCCACAACAGTGGCTGGGAGGAGGATAAGCCAGGTGTAGTGGTACACACCTTTAATCTCAGCACTTTAGAGGCAGAGGCAGGCAGATCTCAGTGAGTTTGAGGCCAACCTGGTCTACATCTGACTTCCAAGGCAGCCAGAACTGTGTAGTAGGACCCCATCTTTAAAAACAAACAAACAAACAAAAAACGGGTGGGCTAGGCTGGAGAGATGACTCAGAGCTAGTAATGACTTTGTAGAGCACCAGAGTTTGTTTGCTAGCACCTTTGTCAGGTGGCTATTTGTAACTCTAGTTCCAGGGGCCGTCAGCTGGTCTGTGCACTCAAGTGTACATACCTACATATAGATGCAAATATACACATGAGGTTTTTCCTTAGAACAAATAAACAAACCACAAAATATATAATTAAGAGATCTGTTATACTAAGAACACTAAGAGAAAATGTGACCTCAGATTTTATAAAGAAATAGCACGTGAGACTATGCAACTCCATTGGCCAGTAAGATGGCTCAGCAGGTGAGAGGTGCCTGAGGGCTGGAGTTCAATCCCTGGGGCTCAAAAGGAGAAAACCAACTCTTATAAGTTGTCTTCTGGCTTCATTTGTGCCATGGCATGCATACCCACATACACAATAAATAAATAAAAATGTAATAAACAAATTTGAAATATGCTAACTTTATTATGGTGATCTAGAAGTGTATAGTCTGTAATACAAGTTGGTTTAGCAAGGCAGGCTTGTGATACTTGACTGTTAATGTTTAGTGGGAAGATGTCATTGTTATTTTTAGGAAGTTTTTCTGTTTTTTTCTAAACAGATGAACCACACATTTAAAAACTTTTAGGTACAAAAAGCTGAAAGCATCTTACCGTGTTATGCTTTTTGCAGCTGGAGAGGCAGTTGCATGAAGATGAAGAGTTTGCAAGAACACTGGCCTTGTTGGATGACGAACCCAAGACCAAAAAGGTAGCATTATGGGGTGTGTGTGTGTGTGTATGTGTACATATGTGTACATGTGTGTACACATGCAGGCCAGAGGTAGATGTCAGGTCTTGTCTTCCACCTCAGTTGACCTTGGAGCTTCCCATTTCTTCTAAGTTGGCTGGCCAGGGAGTGAGCCTCCAGGATCCTCCTGTGTGTCCTTCCCAGCACTGCAGTTACAGGAATGCACTGCCATGCTTGGCTTTCCCATGGGTGCTGGGGATCAGAACTCAGATCCCCGTGCAGGCGCAATGTGTGGGATGACTTTATCCATTGAGTCTTCCTACTAGCTACATTGTTTTAATTTATAGTGTGTGTGTGTGTATGTGTGTGTATGTATAAAGATCCATTTGCAATGTTATTCTTTCTGAAAGGCTTCAAGAAATAAAGCAGAACTTATCCTGCAAAACACAGTGGGTTCTACTTTTATTTCTTATCAAAAGGGATTTTAAAAAAAGATTTACTTATTTTAGTTATATGAGTACACTGTAGCTGTCTTCAGACACTCCAGAAGAGGGCATCAGATCCCATTACAGATGGTTGTGAGCCACTATGTGGTTGCTGGGAATTGAACTCAGGACCTCTGAAAGAGTAATCCATGCTCTTAACCGCTGAGCCATCTCTCCAGCCCGCAAAAGGTACTTTTATGTATTATTTCAGAATAATGAATGTCAGCTCCTCCAGAATACAGATTTAATAACTAAAATGCTCTTTTCAGGAAGCAGAGTCTCCATGGAGCACTTGTATTTTCTCTTGAGAAAGTGCTCTCTAGCCGGGCGTGGTGGCGCATGCCTTTAATCCCAGCACTTGGGAGGCAGAGGCAGGTGGATTTCTGAGTTCGAGGCCAGCCTGGTCTACAGAGTGAGCTCCAGGACAGCCAGGGCTATACAGAGAAACCCTGTCTCGAAAAACCAAAAAAAAAAAAAAAAAAAAAAAAGAAAGTGCTCTCTTATGCTTGTCTTTTGAGGCAAAGTTTTAGGTGGCCTGGCTGGGTTTTAAACTTGGGAATCCTCCTGGCTCAGCCTTCAGCTGCCAGTGCTGAGATCAGGATATCCGCTGATACTCTTGGCTTCTCTCTTATTTTTTCTACTGGGCTTTAATTTGTTATCATTTTTTTCTGCTTTGTTTATTTGTTAGTAGTTTGGGAGTTTGAGATAAAAGAAACTCTAATAAGACTTCCATTTCCGGGTTAGGAGACTGGGGTGGAATGAGGTGTTTTATTGAGTTATTGCTATAATGTTTTATCTGTTTCCTTATCAGTAAAATGAAGTAATAAAACATTTCCTTTGCTGTGGTAGTTTTTGTGGATAAATGGATGGCAGTTTATTGTGGTATCTTGCTGGTTTGGAAGGTGACCCTTACATTTAAAATTTTAATTCGTTTTAACAGCACATTTTATAGTAATAATTTTCTTATTACTTAATACTTTTTTAACACTTTTTAAACTTGTTTTAGGCCCGAAAGGATTCTGAAGAGGGAGAGTCATTTTCACCTGTCCAAGCTGATTTAAGCAAAGCAGCAAAACAGAAAAGCCCAGCGAAAGGTAATGATGGCGAGGAGTGTAGAGCACTGGCTTGGCTTGTAGGAGAGAATACTTGCTAGCTTGGCTTAACCATCCTTTTCACTAACTGTTCCGTGGACCTTTCAGAGAATTGTTTCACTGTGCTCCATTTAGATAAAGATGATGTACTTAGGCTCCAAGCCTTTGTCAGCAGTCAGATCGAGTCATAGTGAGAAGTGCAGGTGCGTACCCAGCCTTTTGAGTGTCAGCAGCATAGATACTGTGGAGAATCTCACTGCTGGTGCCTGACATCTCAAGAGGGCGCTGAGCCCACAGAGATGGCAGGCTGATTTACCGTCACATTCCTGTAAAATCAGACCTCAAAATTACCCATTTCTCTGCTGATTGTATGTTTCTTTTGCACTATTATAAAGTCGAAAACTTTTTTTTATTGGTTATTTTATTTACATTTCAAAAGTTGTCCCCCTACCTGGTCTCCCATTTGCAAACCCTTCGTCCCATTACCTCTACCTTCACCTCTAAGATAAAGTTGAAAACTTTTAAGTTGAACAGTCCCTAAGTCAAGGATTACCTACCTGCACTTGGAAAGCTCGATACTAGAGGAGAATGCCCTTTTGCATTTAGTGTTATGTAAAGAGAATTAGGACACACTTTGTTAATATCTGAGCATCTTTCAGTATATGGATTTTATCGTGTGAAGACGAAGAAGCAAATGTCTTGAGCTTTTCATTTTAGAGGCTTATCACAGAGTTGGCCTCTGGATTGTCCAGACCATCTGAAGCTCTTCAGATTATCTTGGATGGTCTGTTCTGCAGTGGTCCTGAAATTGTACCATCTACTGATAGTCACCCCTTGTCTTTTCTTACCCTTTTCTGTTTACTTTGCTACACCAGGGATTAAATGTAGGGCCTTGTACATACTACCTAAGTGATCTGTTTCTGAGCTATATTCTCAGCTCTCCTTTTACTTTTTATTTTGAGATAGGATTCTTTTGAGTTACCCAGACTGGCCTTAAGTCATTCTGTACTTTACACTTAAAGCTGCAATCTTTCTGCCACTGCCTTCGTAGTTGTTGGAATATAGACCTGTGGCCTAGATGCCCTCTCATTATCTGTGAAACATTAGTTTCATGACCCATGTAGGTCCTCATGTCTGTGGACACTTAAGGTCTTTGTGCAAAGGGGTAGAATTTACATATAATTTATAGACAGCTTGGCTTCCAGTATACTTTAAACCATTATTAGATTACTTTCATACAATATAATGATATGTAAATATTTATTGTGCTGATTGTTTAGAGAATAGTGATCAGGATAAATGTACATGGTTTGTATATACACAGTATTTTCTGTTCATGGCTGGCTGACCTATGGGTGGAGCCTGCAGATGTGGGGGACTAATAGAAGATCTAATTAAGAAGTAAATATGCTTATGTAGTACTTTTTAGCCTTGATGACTCAGGATTTGGGGTTTCTCACTGCTTTACAGAATTCTGTGCAACATATTCCAGTCAGTAAGTTTTGTCTCTATACATTTTATAGCATATTGGTGGAAGGAAATCTTCTGTCTTTTCATACCTCTTGGGGTTGATCTCAGGCTTTGTGCATTGGTGGGCATGTACTGTACTATTGGACTACATCCATATCTTTCAGTGTTGTTTACAATAATATATCAGATGTATAGTTTGTATTTATAATGGCAGTTTTCAATTTGAACTGGTTGCAAAGAAATATGTGAATATATAAATTTAAAAAATAAGTATGCTATGTAAGCTAAAGCAGTAAATGTTTTGAAAGAATGTGGTACTAAAAATCATGCTGATGAAAGATGAAGAGCAGCTGGGCAGTGGTGGCACACACCTTTAATCCCAGCACTTGGGAGGCAGAGGCAGGTGGATTTCTGAGTTCGAGGCCAGCCTGGTCTACAGAGTGAGTTCCAGGACAGCCAGGGCTATACAGAGAAACCCTGTCTCGAAAAACAAACAAACAACAACAACAACAACAAAAACCCCAGAAAGGTGAAGAGCATGTTATTGCTGGCTGTCACACTCCCCAAGTAACAATCCTGGTTTCCCTTTGTAAAAGCAGAGCGTTTCTCAAATGGAAGAAAGACCTACAGTCCTGCCAAGCATGGCAAGGGCAGGGGCTCAGAAGACACGAAGCAGCCCTGCAGACCAGCTCACCAGAAGGACGCTGCCTGCTCCCCCAAGGCCAGTTCCAAACTGGCTCTCATGAAAGCGAAAGAAGAAAGTTCTTACAAAGAAACAGAGCTGCTGCCTGCAAGAAGAAAAGAAAGTGCCACTGAGTCCAGAGGAGAGAAAACTACTCCTAAGAAAACGAAAGGTTCTCCAGCTAAGAGAGAGGTAGGGACTGTATGAAACGTGTAATCTAGGAATACGTGGCGGTTCCAGTTGGACTGTTCATCACGTGCCGGTGTTGTAAAAACATAATTTGAAGCTGGGGGTGCAGCTCAGTGGTTGGGTGCTTGCCTAATATACTTGACTCCTTGTTTGATCCCCAGAAGACATCTCATTTAAATCTCTTAAAGAATATTCATTATTAATACAGGAAATGAGCCAGTATGTATTGCTATTGTTTATGAGAAACTATGCTCATATTCATAAATTATATTCCATAATCTTCACAATAACCTTTGAGACATTTACTTTTATTATTTGTTGTAAAGATGAAGAGACAGGCTGAAAGATTTTAAGTAGCTTTTCCAAGATTACCTACCTGTGGTCCTCAGAACCACAGAGGGAATTTTCTTTGTTTTTAGATATATTTAAGAAGATAATGGTGCTTTTGAACCTCCAGTTTTGAAGCACTTTAGATTTCCAAGGAGAAACCAGCAGTCCTTCATGCCTCTTAGGCACTTAGTATCAATGGCAGACTAGGCATGAGCTCTCTGAAGACAGAGTAGCAGCGTGGGCACTGAGACAGCCTGCAGCCAGCTTTAGATTTCACTGCTAGTGCTGAGCAGATAAGGGATCCTGGCCGGGTTATTTCTTGATGTGTGTGAACAAAGGTACCAGTGAGGTGGCCCAGTGGGCAAGGGTGCTGTACCTGAGTTTTATCTCTAGGCCCTACATGGTGGAAGGAGAGAACTGGCTCCTACGATTGTTCTCTGACCTCCACACACACAAACACACACTGAATTTTCTTTGTTTGCAGATATATTTAAGAAGGTAATGGTCTTTTTGAACCTTCAGTTGGGAAGCACTTTCAGTTGGAAACCACTGTTCCACCATGCCTGTTAGGCATTTAGTATTAAAGGCCTGTGTCTGTTTTAACTTCTTATCACTCGTGTGTGTGTGTGTGTGTGTGTGTGTGTGTGTGTGTGTGTGTGTGTGTGTGTGTACGTGCACATAACTGAAGTGGTGAAGATTTTGAAATGCTTTTGTTTTCAGGAAATTCTCATAAACGTGCTTGAAGCTCAGATTTTTCTTCACTAAATATTTATCTGGTGGAGTTTTTTCTTCAGGCACACTAAGTACATGGGAAAGTTTACAGAGGGGGAATATTTTGAGGGAAGGAGGAAACAAAAGTTTAAAAAGTGATACTGTTATTTTTATGGTGTTTTTCATAGTTAGACTAGAAATAATGCAGAACTTGTATTTAAATAGTTTGTGGAGGGTATCAGAGTTTAGTAAATTCAGTTCATCTTAGTCATAGTAACTGACTCCGCTTCCGTTGTAGCCAGGTGTGGTGCGTACCTGTCACCTCAGCCCTTGGGAAGCGGAGGAAGGACGGTTGGTAGCTCAAGGCCAGCTTCTGCATCATAGCGAGACAGGCCTTGTTGCAGAGCAAACAAGGAGCAGGCAGACATGTAGATGGTTCAAAATTGTTTTTAATTTCAGACTTTTACAATAGAGAAGTACTGTTACAAATGAAGAACATTCCCAGTGGGTTTATGGGACTGTGTTTTGAATCTTATTAAAAATATGGCTTTCCAGGGTACATGATGTAGACAGCTATAATTTGATAAGCCTATAATTTGAGTGGACCTTTGAATGGGTGAGAGCCATTGTTAAGTAGGATTGGGGCCAGATACGATGGTATATGCCATTAATCATAGCACTCAGGAGACAGACATAGGTAGATCTCTTGAGTTCAAGGCCAGCCTGGTCTACATAGTGAGTTTCAGGCAAGCCAAGTCTGGGTTCTTGTCTAAACAGCAGCAGCAGCAGCAGCAGCAGCAGCATGAGGCTTGGATTCTAGGATCAGCTGTAATAGTTTATTTAACTCATAACCAGCTTAAATATCTTACAATTGGCTATGTCACTTATTTATACAAAATAATATTTTGTCTACCTCAGGAGATTTGGACTTACCTATAAGTTAAAGCAATATAAAATAAGAATTGGAAAAAATGGCACAGTGTTGAAGTTCTCTAATACACATGTCCTAGACACACCCAATATCTCTGGATCAGAAACCTTGAAATGGATATATCTGTAACATATATAAATAAAGTTATCTGTAATTTTTTTGAGGTACATCATAATTTTACATGGCTTTTTTTCCTTCTGCCCAAAGTCTGTAAGCCCAGAAGATTCTGAAAAGAAGCGCACTAATTATCAAGCTTATCGAAGCTACTTAAATCGAGAAGGTCCCAAAGCTCTGGGCTCCAAAGAAATACCCAAGGTAAGGGTCAGGAAGAGTGTGCTCTCTGGGAGGACTCTGCCTGTGGTTCTGGGCGCACTCACTGCTGCGTCAGCATGGGCTAATGGGCCAGGGTTAACACAAGAGTCAGCCGCTGTTTTATGAATTAGACACTTGCACGCACATTGTGACTCATGGTATGCACACTTAGACATTTTCCTTTAGACGACATGTAGTTTGATAAGAGATGTGCTTTTTCATGCACTGGTGAGAAGTCCAGTGTTCTTTGTGGTACTCCGAGCTTAAGGAACAGCACATTAAGTGCTTTCATATTTGATAGTAATTTTGTAATGTGCTGCAAGAGGAAAGTCCAAGGTGCTCTTAGGGAATATAGTAGAGAAACATATACGGTATGCGTGCGTGTTCGTTCGTTCGTTCGTTCGTATTACATGCATACCTGGTACCCTCAGTGATACTGTTCCCTGGAACTGGATTTTCAGATGGTTATGAGCCACTGTGTGAGTGTAGATGTTGAACTTGGGTCCTCTGCAATAATCTTTTAAAAAAGAATTGACTTATTTCAAGAGAGTGTTTTGTCTACATGTATGTCTGTGCACCAAGTTTATGCTTGGTGCAATCTGAGGCTAGTAGAGGGGGTTGGAGCTCCTGGAACTAGAGTTGTTGACAGTTGAGAGCCACTATGTGGGTGTTGGGAATTAAACCCAGGTTCTCTGGAAGAGCACTTAACCATAGAGCCATATTCTAAGCCCCGAAGAGTATGTGAGCGTGCACACGATAGATTTATTTATTTTTATTTCATCCATATGGGAGTTTTGCCTGCATGAATGTGTACCATGTGCTTGCAATGCCTACAGAAGCCAGAGGGAACATTGATCCCCCTAGAACTGAAATGCTGTGCCTTGATTTACCCAGATGTGTGCTGTCCATGTGGTGCTGGGAATCCAGTTGAGGCCCTCTAGAAGAGTGGCCAGTCCTCTTAATCACTGAGGTATCACTCCAGCCCCAAGTGACATGCTTTTTAATGAAACAGGAAAATCATATAGGACTTTGTGATAATTGGAAATGAGAAGTGTAGCTGAATGGGTACCAGAAATGGTCTGGTGATGACACACACATCTAGGTAAATCAAGGCACAGCATTTTGGATGTTGGCTGAGTTGTGATTGAGATATGTGAGCATCTATATGGGGATGCTCAGTAGACAAGTGGCTGTGTGGGATTGATTGCATGTGAACCTTGGCAGTATTAGTGTGTTACTAGGAGGAGGGCCTTACCTATCTCAGCTTCTTTATGAGATGGAGGGTGAGAACCAAAGTGGGCCCCGATGAGTAGCAGGCACAGAGGGGAGAGAGTCTGATGGTGGTGCCAGAGAGGCACAGGCAAGAAAGGGGATTCTTGAGGTTTTTTTTTTTTTTTTTTTAAGATTATATTAAAGGCAGGTTTATTGGGAAGCTTCAAGTTCATTGGTCCCAAGGATTGAGGCCAGGGGAGTCACCACAGGGAGAGGGGAGGTGGGGGAAGAGAAAGGAAGGGTGCCCGCTCATGCAAGCACAGAGAAAGAAGAGAGGCAAGAAAGAATATTCTTAGGATGAATGAGAGGTATGGTCTGTCATGTCATGGAAGTTCCAACAGAGAAGACTCAGGACCATCATTGTATATAGTAAATCGATTAGTGGCCCTTACTGACCTCAACAAGAGCAGTGTGAGTAGAACAGAGAGACAGCTAATGCAGTGACTGGAGGGAGTGGGGTTGTCTCTGACTCTTCTGCCAGATTTTGGGACCTTTTTTCTCATACTGGGTTGCCTGGTCCAGCCTTAATATAAAGCTAATATTAATTATATTATATGTTATTATAATATTGTCTAACTACAACTTGATAATGGCATGTTTGGGTGATGTCCATGGGAGGCCTGCCATTTTCTGACGATAAAAGGAGGAGGAGGAGGAGGAGGAGGAGGAGGAGGAGATGGACGGGGGAGGTAGAACACTCAGGAGAGACAGTAGGTTGGGCTTAGGAATGCAGGAGCTTCTACATGTGGAGTTTCCAGGATGATTTGGTGTCTGTTGTTGAGAAGGTTTACTAGTTCATTTCACTCCTGGAAACGGAGAGACTGAGACATGCTGTAGCTCCCCGGGAGTGAATAGTAAGTATTTCCTTCCTTTCTTCTATATGGAGGACTGATCAGGCCGATGCTGGGGCCTGTGCCAAGTTTCCTTTAGCTTCTTTTCAAGACTTTCCTCCTTACCAATCTCAATTGTTCAGAGTACGAAGGAGCAGGGCACATACTGTTCTCCTTATAGAATCCAGCTTGCTTGGCTGTATGATTTAGCTGACTTATTATAAAAACTTAAAAAATCGTACCTATGGAGAGTTGCAGTTCAGACTTAGGAAGAGAGAAGCCTGGTCAGCTCTTAGATTAGCTGTTATCTTTCCAGGCAGGGTAAATGACATCTTCCTACCTTTATGTTTCTAGCAGTTTCTCAGCTTTACTCTCAGGGAGTGGGGAGAGCTCATACTTGCTAAGCTTTCCAGAACCAAAGCTGGCCTTTAGCAGCAGCAGGCGTTACAGTGGGCAGATTACATTTGATTGTTTACTTCAAGGTATGGGAGCTAATCGCTGGTTTAAATATGGAACATGGAGAATAACACAAGCGGGTAATTTTAACGTTTGCTAACAGTATGTTTCTTTTTGTTCTTTTGGTATCTGTTAAATGTTAGCTATGTAAGGAGTTCATCAGGATTTACACCAGGAGTCACTGAGGCTCTGTTGTAATTTCCTAGCCAGGATTCATGCTGGGGTTATTTATGATGTTGGGTGAGAAAAGTCAGCTTGTTGCAGCTTGGCTGCCAAATATTTCTTTGGAAAGCTACCATATAATTTCTTCTCTGCTTGAACATTTTGGTTTTGTAGGGAGCTGAGAATTGCTTGGAAGGCCTGACGTTTGTGATCACAGGAGTGCTGGAGTCCATTGAACGAGAGGAGGCCAAGTCTCTAATTGAACGTTACGGGGGGAAAGTAACAGGAAATGTGAGCAAGAAAACCAACTACCTCGTCATGGGCCGGGACAGCGGGCAGTCCAAGAGTGACAAGGTGGGTTCTGCTACCTCTTCTCACAGCTGTGACTGGCTGCAGTGGCATGCACAGTGTGCTGCTTGTGGTAATGCCCCTGGCTGCATTTCAGTGAACTAAGAGGAGAAAGCCTTCACCCTGCAGATTGTCTTCTCTGCATACCATGTGCTATGTTGTCTGCTGGGACTACAGGATTTTGGTTATTCAATTGGAAATGTAGTTGCTGTTTTCTTGACTTTCTTTATATATTCTAATTTTTTAAAACTTAAAAAAAAATTTTAAACATACATAGTTTGGTTTTTTGTTTCTTTGTTTTTGTTTTTGTTTTTTTTTTTTAGTTCAAAGCTTTCTGGTACATGCCACTATCCATCCCATCTTAATTTTTCATTATTGGAAGTGTGTGAGGAAGAAGCAGAGGTCAGTGGGAAAGTAACACGATACCTGACTAATTGGTTTAATTTGCCCTAACAAGGCTGTATGTTTCAGCAGCTCAGGAACTTGACCCAGAGACTCCCAGCCACCACTTCTGTCAGCCTTATGGGCATCAAGCTTGTTGCCTTGTGCTTGAGAGGTAGTTGCCTGCTGGGCAGGAAAGAGAGAGCAGTGGTCATTGCAGCTGGGACTTGGTCTTATAAGGCTCTGTCCCAGCAACACTCTAGGATGATGCCACCTCATTGATTGTCATGGCTTCTGATTGGGTGGCCTGCTGCAAGTCACTATCACTCAGAGATGGACATACTAGAGTTCTGCTAGCCGGAGAGTGGTGGAAATGACTGCTCATGAGTCAAATGTAAGAGGGATGGGAATAGCTGGACTTTGGTTCTCTTGGCTTTGTTCCTTCCTAGGGAGCAATGGTAAAGAGGAGCACAGAAGCAGTGATGTCTTACCACACTACCTGCACTCACTTGTGCTGGTTAGTTTAGGACAGTTCAAAGTTAGAGCTATTTTGGAAGAGGGCACCTCAGTTGAGAAGTGCCTCTACTAGGCATGCCTGGAGTACATTTTCTTCATTGATGACTGTGGGTGATGTCGACTCAGGGCTGTTGGTCCTGGGTGCTATAAGAAAGCAGATTGAGCAGGCTGTGAGAGGAAAGCTTGAGGCAGTAGTCCTTCAGGCCCTCTTCATCAGTTTCTGCCTTGAGGTTCCTGTCCCATTTGAGTTCCAGTCTTTTTCCCTTTCTCAGTGATACACTGAGCTGTGAACCTTTAAGGAAGTTCCTTAAGCTGCTTTTGGTTATGTATTTTCTCATAGCAATAGGAACTATAACTAAAATACCATTCTTTTTAAAAGAATTATTTATTATTTTATTTATCTGAGTACACTGTCGCTGACACATCTGAAGAGGCCATCAGATTCCATTACAGATGGTGGCTGCTGGGAATTGAACTCAGTACCTGTGGCAGAGCAGTCAGTGCTTTTAACTGCTGAGCCATCTCTCCAGCACTGAAATGCCATTCTTAAGGAGCTTGCTTATCCATCCATCCATCCATCCATCCATCCATCCATCCATCCATCCATCCATCCATTGGTGTTAAACATTGAACTTAGACCCTTGTACATGCTAGAAAGGTGCTCTACCACTGAAATACATCTTTAATTCTTCATTTCTTTTTTTTTTTTTTTTT
>NW_022196905.1:58393959-58406373 GCF_008632895.1 Mastomys coucha | reverse complement strand
GCTGGCCTCGAACTCAGAAATCCGCCTGCCTCTGCCTCTGCCTCCCAAGTGCTGGGATTAAAGGCATGAGCTACCACTGCCTGGCTTCTCAATTATATTTTTAATGTACTTCACCACACACCTCAAACTGAAAAAGTCAACAGCAGAGTTAAGACTAGGAAAACTAGCTTTATAACCTCTTTCATAATTCATATATTCATCACTGGATTTCAGTCTTACTGATAACTTTCTGGTGTTTTTTTTTTTTTTTAAATTCCAGTGTTGGGGCTCAGCAGGTAAGAGCACTTGTTGCTCTTAGAGAGAACTTGGGTTCAATTCCCAGCACCCATAGGGCACTTACAACTGTTTATAATCTAGTTCCAGTGGATCTGAAGCCCTCTTTGAGTACCAGGCACGGTCATGGTACACGGAGATACACATGAGCAAAACACTTAAACATGCAAAGTAATAAAATAAATCTTAAAAATAAAAATAAATTATAGCATTATTTAGTTTACAGTGTATTTCTTCATCTACCAGTAGTCCCTAAAATGATTTTTCCACTACAGAAAGAAGTGTTTCGGATACTGTTCTAATGAATTGTATTTTAATCAACAGGCAGCAGCTCTGGGAACAAAAATCCTTGATGAAGATGGCCTGTTGGATCTGATTCGAACTATGCCAGGCAAGAAATCCAAGTATGAAATAGCTGCTGAGGCTGAGGTGTGTAAGCCAGGCTGGTTTATTGAAGTTGTGTGTAGAAACTCCTGTCTGTCTCATGGAGACAGTGATAGACAGTGCTGCTGGCTAGACTAGACGGGCAGACTCCCTGCACCACAGGTGCATTTATCTTAGTTCCCTCTGATATGGAGCCTGTTTTTAGTATTTCTTTACTTTCTGGGGAGGAGGGAGGGATGGGGTAATGAATAGTGTGCTGTATATGACATACCCACTCATTATACTTGCCTTCCTTTTTTTTTAAGCTTAAAAAAACTTACTTAGCTTGGCTGGTATGGAACTTGATGTATACCAACCTGGTTGGCGTCCACCTCATAGAGATCCACATGCCTCTACCCCTGGAATACTGGGATTAAAGGCATGTGCCACCACGCCTGGCCACAATTTAAACACGTTTTTGTGTGTGTGTGTGCGCGTGCGTGCGTGCGTGTGTGTGTGTGTGTGTGTGTGTGTGTGTGTGTGTGTGTGTGTGTTTGGGGGTGGGAGGTATGTGCATATGAATGCAGTACTCACACAGGCCAGAAGAGGGCATCAGTTCCTTGGAACTAGAGTTACCCGCAGGTAGTTGAGTTGCCTGAAGTGGGTTCTGGGAACTGAACTCAGGTCTCCTGCCAGAGAAGTAAGTGTTCTTAACTGCTGAGCTGTGTCTTTAGCCCATAGTCTATAGTTTTGCATTGACTTTTATTGTTAATGTTAATGCCTAAAAGTTTTGTTTTCTGTTTTTTGCTTTTAAAAGAGGAGTTTATTAGCATCTTTAGTGAAAACTTTATTGGGAGTTTTTCAATTGTGACAGAAGCCAATCTCTATAACAAAGGGAGAAGAAACGAAAAGAAGAAAGAGTTGGCTTACATAGCTAAGCTGTAGGCAGGATGGGCTTAGTCTACCAAGTTGTCAAGATTTCTGAACCCTTCCATTGTCTGCGTTTGCATCTACCAGTGCTGTCACATTCATTCCACTGTCTACCTGCATGCCAAGATTATTGTCCCTAGACTGTCACCAGTGTGACTGGATGTTCTACCCGGTTTATTCCAGTAGAAAAGTCCTAGGAGTGAAATAAATGTGCTCTGAGACCATGGTGGAGTTGTGACAAGGAGGGACTGGTCTAGTGCGGTGTGGTACAGTGTGTTTCCTCTGCACGGCACATTGGCCCCTCTTGTCCATTCTCTGCTCCAGGGTCCTGCTGGCTTGCGCTGCCTCGGCCTCCTCCAGCCTAAGGCAGTTCTGTCATTCTTCAGTTCCTTCTGGTCAGTTGTTTGTAGAATGTCTGTCGTAGCATTGTGTGATGTTTCTCACAGTTAGATTGTGTTACCCGGTTTGGGAAGAATACGCTGTTGTGTCCTGCTCAGTGTGTCTGTCTCACGTACTTGATATTGGCATATCTTGATCACTTGGTTGAGATAGTGTCTGCTGCTCTATGTGAGTGAGAGGACTTTCGGCTCTGTAGCTTATAACTTCTGTAAGTGGGCAGTTATCTTGTATCTCCAGAAAACTCTGCCATAACTAGTTATTCATAAGTTCTAGCATTACTAGAAGGCATTTAACTGTTTTAGAAATCAGGATATTATTTACATTATTTAAAATTCACTTTTTAAAAACCATAATTCCTACCCGTGCAGTGACCATTACTATCTAATTTAAAAATTGCATTTATTTAGGGGGCTAAAGAAGTGGCTCAGCAGTTAAGAGCACTGGCTCCTCTTTCAGAGAACCCAGGTTCAATTTCCAGCACTCAGATGGCAGCTCACAATTGTCTGTAACTCCAGCTCCAGGGATCCTGCTCACACATGGAGGCAAAACAGCAATGCACATACAGTTTTAAAAATTACGTTTATTATTGACTGCATGTATTTGTGGCTGGGAACATGTGGAGGTCAGAGGACAACTTGCTTGAGTTGGATCTGTCCTTTCACAGTGAGGGTTCTGGGGATTGAACTTAGATCAGTAGGCTTGGTGGCAAGTGCCTTTACGCAGTTTCTGCATCTGATTCCAGACACTCATTACCTCCAAAAAGAAATCCTATACTTTTTCATTGTCACTTGTCGTACCCTCTGCCTGGGGGTCACTCTGCTCTGTTTTAAGGATTTACCTATTTTAGATATTTCTGGTTTTAGCCTTTTTACTTTCTGTATTGGTTTCTAGGCAAACCAAGTTGTAGTATATATTAGTATCCATTCCTTTTTACAGTTGAATAATATCCCATTGGGTGTATCTCAGTCATTTTTTTGTTTATTCTAAGTTCCTCAGAGCTGGGGCTCTTCCGTTTTATGGCTGTAATATGTATGTGTACCATATAACACAGTGCTGCCGGGACTAGTGTGTATGTGTACCGTATAACACAATGCTGCTGTGACTTTGTTTATGTAAGTTTATGTAGTCAAGAAGCTTTAAAACAAGTTGTTTACCTCATGATCCTATCTTTTTATTTTAAAGATGATGACTGGATTGGCTTTGTGGGCCTGTTGTTAATGTTTGTGAAGTTTTGAAAGTGGTGACTGCAAACACTGATGGTCATTGTGACAGCAGCCAGCTGGAGCAGCTCACTTGGCTATCAGTTTGCCTCTGGGGAGCGTGTGGCAGGATAGAAATCTGTGTTTCACCAGGCTTTGTGATTTCCTCTTCAGATGAAGAAAGAAAAGTCCAAATTGGAACGAACACCCCAAAAAAATGACCAAGGAAAAAGAAAAAGTAGTCCAACCAAGAAGGAGTCAGACTCTAAAAAGAGCAAGCTAACTCCCCTGAAGAACAGTCCTATGAAGGCAATGAAGAAGGAGGCAAGTGTGTGTCCAGGGGGCCTGGATGTCAAGGAGACACATGGCAGCTGCAGTGGCAACAAAGAGGAGTGTCTGCTCTGGGTAGATAAGTACAAGCCCACCTCACTCAAGAGCATAATCGGACAGCAGGGGGACCAGAGCTGTGCCAACAAACTGCTACGCTGGCTCAGAAACTGGCACAAGAGTTCTGAAGAGAAAAAACATGGTGATTTCACAACTTTAGTCATTTTATGTGTGTCTGTCAACATGTAATGCTCAGTTAGTTGTATTTGTGGCCAAAGGCTCATGCATGGTTCATTTGCCTGTCAGTAAGTATTTATTGAGGCTTGTTGAGCGCCCAAGTTCTCTAGGCCCTGGTGGTGCTTCTGTGAACAAAGCAGGCCATTCAGGAGCCCCCAGAGAGTGGGGGAATTAAGAACCAGCTGTTAAAATGCATGTGCCAAGTACTATTGTAGGGTAAGTATAGGGAGCTAGCTCTGGGGATGCTGGTGTGTGGTCAGGGAAGAGGATGCGAGTGCTCAGCCTGGAGCCCAAGTAGCAGACAGCTGGGCTAAGGGAGATGGGTGTGTATTGTGCTGGAAGAACAACCAGTGCCGATGGCTGAAGGCCTGTGAGAGAGAGAATGCCCAGGGCCCTCAAGGAAGCCGGAAAAAGCTGAGGAAAGCACTGGCACAGTGGCCTACAGCACCATTACATGTGCAATTTACTTTTGGTGGTGCAGTAGGTCTGCACTCTCCTCTCTGCTTTGGGATGCTCTTGGCCAGTTCATAAGTGGTTCCTTCTGTTCTGGAGTGTATGAACGATGGTGCATGCTAATGCTCTGGAACTTCTCTTTCCTAGCAGCAAAGTCTGGCAAACTTGCCAGCAAAGATGATGGCTCAAGTTTCAAGGCAGCATTGCTGTCTGGCCCTCCAGGGGTTGGCAAAACCACTACAGCTTCTCTTGTGTGTCAGGTGGGTTCCCTGTCATAGTGCAGTGATCAGCCTGTGTGTGTGTGTGTGTGTGTGTGTGTGTGTGTGTGTGTGTGTGTGTGTGTGTTTGTGTGTGTGTGTGTGTGTTAACCTACAGTGTATATTTTTCTAAAGTCAAACTTTAGAATTTTCTTTGGCTTTAGTGATGTTTGTCACTTCTTTTAAAAAATGCTATTATTCTGACTGGGTGTGGTGGTTCATACCTATAATCCCAGCATTGGGGAGGCAGGTGAATCTCTGTTAATTCAAGGCCAGCCTGGTCTACATAGTGAGTTCCAGGACACATAGAGATAAGTCTTTTTCAAAAAGCTAAAGAAAATAAAAAAAACACCTCAAACCTGTTATTCTATTGGCTATTATAAAAACAGTCATTTTACCTTATAGGTGGAGGATGTGTTACTAGGTGCCCAGTAGATGCTGTGGCTGCAGATGGTACAGAGCCCTGTGTACCATGCTTTCCCTCTGTGGCCTGCAACATTGCCACTTCATACAGTTAGTCTGTCCTCCTGTGTCCTGGTTCCCTCCTTGCCTCCCCTCTCTTACTCTAGGGCCTCTGTTCTGGCTGCTTTTGTGTTAACTTAACACAAGCCAGACCTTAGAGAAGGAGCTTCCATTGAGGAAATGCCTCCGTGAAATCCAGCTGTAAGGCATTTTCTCAAGTAGTGATCAATGGGGGAGGGTCCAGCCCATTGTGGGTGGTGCCATCCCTGGGCTGATGGTCCTGGATTCTGTAAGCAAGACAGTAAGCAGCACTCCTCCGTGGCCTCTGAGGATTCTGCTCTGTATGAGTCCCCGTCCTGACTTTGTTTAATGATCAACAGTGATATGAAAGTGTAAGCCAAATAAACCCTTTCCTCCCCAACTTGCTTTTTAGTTATGGTGTTTCATCAAGCAATAGAAACCGTAACTAAGACAGCCATTATTAAGTAAGGGTTATTTGAATACACCCACTATGATACAGGCAGGTGGTCTAACAACCTGGCATGAGCCACCATACATAACTTACCAGCTGTGGTTTTAAGACCAAACTCTTGTGTGTGTTGTGTGTCTGTGGTGTTTTAAGAATCTCTAATGCTATGGGAAATAATAGATTTGTTGCCTTTTGGCATCATACTTAATATTTTTACTCATTTTTAATGTGACTTTTGGAAACTTTGTGTTCCTTAATTAGCTGCTGCCCAGGATCATTTGCACTGTGATAATAGTGATTTTTAATATTTTGACTAGGAATTGGGCTACAGTTACATGGAACTAAATGCAAGTGATACTCGGAGTAAGAACAGTTTGAAAGCAATTGTTGCTGAATCTTTGAACAACACCAGCATCAAAGGCTTTTATACAAGTATGTGCCCTTGTGAACCGTGGCTATAGATGTGGTTTAAGAAAAAAAAAAGTCACTTCAGTGTTCTGTAATGAGCACTCCTGTGTACTCCTGTGTGATAAGCACCCTGAGGCATCAAGCTGGGCAAGGCCTTTGGCATAACTCTTTTGGAGCATTAGTTATGCTCTGTGATCTTAGAGGTTTCTGAGAATGTGATAAAAATGTGTGCATACACAGTTTTCATTTTGTATGTGACGTTAGACAGTTCATAGGTGAATCTTGCAAAGGAGAATGGGGAAAATGAAGTACACTGTTTCACTTGAGGCCATAAGGCCCGTGGGCAAGGGGGTAATTGTGTTTGGGGCATTATGTAATCTACCGTAAAAGGATGAATTTATTCAGAAAGCCTTGAAGGATGGAAGGGTTCATTTGGAGTAGAAGATGTGATCACTGTGGAAGGTTAGGTTGTAACTAATGGTCCCAAGGGGCTGATTTCATGAGGAAATGAAGATGTATCCAGTGAGGGTCCACATGCCTATGGAGAGTTACATAGACCCGTGGTACTTTTAATGTTAGAAATTAGTTTTTGAAAGAAATTGCTCAGAAAACATACTCTACCCTTCTTCCTCTCTCTTCCCTTCCCTCCCTTCCTCCCTCTCTCCCTTTTTCTTTCTCCCTTCCTCCTTCCCCCAGGCCCCTCTCTTTTTTTCTCTCTCTTGGTATATGTATGTGGGTGTGTGGGTGTGAAACATGTGCATATCACCACACCCAAGATTTTTTATGTGTGTTCTAGGGTTTGAACCCAGGTTCTTATGTTTGCAAGGCAGATACTATATTAAATGGGCAGTCTCTCCATATTGCTTTCTATACATGGCTCTTGGAAGTATTAATTAATACAACTCTTTAGTAGTCAGGCATTTTTCCTCAAATCTAAGTCATACTAAATTTCTAATCTATAGATGTCAATTCTTGGAATTTAGCTGTCATTATACTTTAAAATGTGCAGAATGATACAGACATACACACAGACACATACAGACACATGCATACACATACACACATACATATACACATGCATACACACATACACACAGAAAAGTATACACATACACGTACATACATGTGTGCACACTTAAACACAACACACCATATGCTCTCATTATACAGACAAAAATACAGGCATGAGCTGGGCAGTGGTGGCACACGCCTTTAATCCCAGCACTTGGGAGGCAGAGACAAGTGGATTTCTGAGTTCGAGGCCAGTCTGGTGTACAGAGTGAATTCCAGGACAGCCAGGGCTACACAGAGTAACCCTGTCTCAAAAACAAAACAAAACAAAACAAAAAAAAACCGGGTATGAACACACATACATGTATTATACTCCCACATGTAGAAACATGATATGGGGATATTTAGATATTAATATGATATAAAAAGCTTGGAAGCATCCTAATATCGCATCATAAATTACATTATTATGCATTTTAAAAGAGAATATTAAATTACATTAAAAGGAAGGTTTTGAGGGTAGACATTACCTCTGATGTGTAGACAAAATACCCATGTATATAAAGTAAATCTTAAAAAGAAGAAAACTGTTATTGATGGATGGATGGATGGATGGAAAAAGATCGATGACCAAAATTTATTAAGTAAAAAACCACGAGGTACATATTTTATGCACATAAGTTTTAAGTATAAATTGGCTATCTCTACATGGACTTTAGCGAAGTGCTGGGAAGAGAAACTAGGAATGCAGAAGAGCTGGGAGAGTTTGCTTTCATGGCTTCACTCTTGGGGCTCTTGGAGTTTAAGTGTGTGTTGACTTACTGTGTTCTGTCTCATCCCTGGTCAGGTGGAGCAGCTCCTTCCGTGAGCGCGAGGCATGCTCTCATCATGGATGAGGTCGATGGCATGGCTGGCAATGAGGACAGGGGTGGAGTTCAGGTAACACAAGCACTGTGGCTTTTGTTTTACTGTTGGCTTTTAGATTAAGAAAATAACTGTTATGTGCATGGATAATTGTAGCAGTTGAGAGCTTTCTAAAAAATACTAAAATATATTGAATATTTGTTATTTTTTAAACCTACTTTTATGTTCTAAATTTGCCTTTTAGGAGCTAATAGGCCTGATAAAGCACACTAAAATTCCCATCATTTGTATGTGCAATGATAGAAATCACCCCAAAATTCGCTCATTGGTTCATTATTGTTTTGATCTTCGTTTCCAAAGACCTCGAGTTGAACAGATTAAGGTATGATGATTATAATAACAAAGAATTTAAAATTTTTGGGGGGTATATGTTGACAAGCATACATGTGAATGCTCATGCATATGCAATAGGGTATACATGTGGAGGTAATAGGGCATCTTTTGGGTGTTAGTTCTCTTCTACCATGTGGGTTCTAGGATCAGTCTAGGATCATGATGGGAAATGCCTTTACCCACTGAACCATCTTGCTGTCTCAGGATTCCTATCAGTATGATGAAACAAACACTGTGAACTCCGAACTCAGAAATCCGCCTGCCTCTGCCTCCCAAGCGCTAGGATTAAAGGAGTGCGCTACCATTGCCCAGCAAACGGCAGACAGTTCAGATGGCTGGGAGTCATCAGGCAGTAGCTGGGGCTTGTACTAGGGCCCTTTGGAGCCACAGTCAGTGATCTTGCCTGCTAAGCCACAGCTCCAGCACTTGTTCTCTATGGTTTGCCCAGAATGTTTTCTTATAGAACCCAGGGCCACCAGCCCAGGGGTGGCCCCACATATTTCAGACTGTACCCTTTCCTATTAATCACTAATTAAGAAAATGCCTACAGCCTGATCTTATGGAGGCTTTTTTCAGTCAGTTTTTCCTCTTCTCAGATAGTTTGTGTGAGGTTGATGTATAAGCCTGTACACTGTCCCAGAATATTTTTTAAGTGACATTATTATATTTACATAAAGGTTGATTTTTAACTTTAGGCAGTGTCAGTGTTGTAGCCAGTGAGGTTTATCTAAGACATGATGATTGCTAACTAAAAATTCAAGGTTCAATTTTTTTTTTTTAGTTTTTCGAGATGGTTTCTCTGTATAGCCCTGGCTGTCCTGGAACTCACTGTGTAGACCAGGCTGGCCTCGAACTCAGAAATCCACCTGCCTCTGCCTCCCAAGGGCTGGGATTAAAGGTGTGCACCACCACTGCCCAGCTTCAATTTTTTTTCAAAACAAGGTTTCTGTGTGTAGCCCTGGCTGTCCTGTAACTCACTCTGTAGACCAGGCTGGCCTGGAACTCAATAGAGATCCACCTGCCTCTGCCTCCTGAGTGCTAGGATTAAAGGCTTGAGCTACCACACTCAGCTCAAGGGTCAATTTTAAAAGTATCTCATAAATATTTATAGAATTGCAGACGCTATGTGTAAAAAAAATGTCAATGACAGTTTCCTTGTTTGTTAATTTCAGAGTGCAATGCTGTCTATTGCATTTAAAGAGGGTCTAAAGATCCCCCCTCCAGCTATGAATGAAATAATTTTGGGAGCTAATCAAGATGTCAGACAGGTGAGTTAGATATATATTTTGGGAAGTTGTCACTTTCCTAAGTTTAATTTTATTATATAGGTATTTTGCCTGTATTTATGTTGCACACCACTTGTGTGCCTAGATTGGCAGAGGGCAGAAGGGGTGGCATCAGATTCCCTGGAAGTGGAGTTACAGATGGTTGTGAGCTGCTATGTGGGTGTTAGGAGAGCAGCTGAGCCAGCTTCCAGCTCTTGGCAATTGTCAGTACTTTAGCCGCCCACTCTTGAAACTTGCACAGAATAGGAAGAGAACAGCCATTTCTCATCCTGGCATTGTCTTCTTTATGTTTCTTCTAGGTTTTACACAATCTCAGTATGTGGTGTGCACAAAGTAAGGCCCTAACCTATGACCAAGCCAAGGCCGATTCTCAAAGGGCCAAGAAGGATATCAGACTGGTAAAAAGAGTTTCCATGTTTTAGTGATGTTATGCAGTTGGTGTTAGCTTACATTAGCTTTGTAGATATAGTGTATCTTTTGATATACTTCTAAGAGCTGTAGGCAGTGCTTTTCTTCTTAAGCATGGCCATCTTACAGACTTCTGAAAGGATATTTTAACTGAGTCCCATGCTTCACCACTGAGAGTGGTTGTCCCCGTGGACCTCCTGCATGCATTTGTGCCTGCGTGGTCACACTATTGGGAATTCTGGGTTTCAAGTGGTTTAGTTTAACTTCCAAAGCTAGTGGTCTCTATCACTTGCCTCTGCTCTGTTTTACTAGTCCAAAATTAGAGAGGAATGGTTAGTCAGCTTTTTTAAAAAAGCTATACTTTAGTTTTTGAAGTGTTTTGAGTTTGTAGCACAATGTAGTGGAAGGCACAGGTTTCCCATGCAAGCTACCCCAGTGTACTTGAGCATGCTGCACCAGAGTTTCAGTTAGGAAGTCTACACTGGACACATCATACATAGTTCACTAGGGCCCATGCTTGATATTGCACATTCTGTGTTTTTTGATATGTGAACAGTGGTGTGCCTCTACCATTGTAGAACCCTACAGTAGTTTCTCTGTGCTCAGACTCATCATCCTTCCTTCTTCTTTTTTTCTTTTTAAAGATTTATTTATTTATTTTGTGTGTATCATTACACTGTAGCTGTCTTTAAACACACCAGAAGAGGGCATCAGATCTCATTACTGTTGTCAGTGCTCTTAACTGCTGAGCCATCTCTCTAGCCCCCTCCTTCCTCTTTAGCCCTCCATAACAACCAGTCTTCCATCTCCATAGTTTTGCCTGAGTGTCATATAGTGGAATCATATAGTGTGTAGCCTTTGGAGATTGATTCCTTTCTGTGTGGCTGGTCCTTTGAGACTGTACTGTTGGTAGTTCAGTTGAGCTGGCCTGAAGCTCTTTGAACTTTGTCTCCAAGTGCTAGGATTACATTCTTGGCTGATATTTTTTATTAAAATTGCTGAGTCCAAGGCCTGAGATATATACTGGAAGAAGTATCTTAGTATTTCTAGATTCTACAGTTGTTGTGATAAACATGCTATAAAACTACCTGCAGGATTTTGTGTAAACATAATTTTAGGTCATTTGGTACTCCAAAAGTGTCGTATCATTTTCATCAGCAGGCAATGAAGACTGCTTCAACTTTTTCTTCCCCACTGTTAGGATTTGGTCATTCAGTCATTCTCTGCCCCTTCTTGGCAGGGCCCATTTGATGTGGCACGGAAAGTGTTTGCAGCTGGAGAGGAGACTGCACACATGTCACTGATGGACAAGTCGGATCTCTTTTTCCATGACTATTCCATAGCACCTCTCTTTGTCCAGGAGAACTACCTCCATGTAAAGCCTGTGGCTGCAGGGTGAGCATTGAGGGCAGCGAGGGGCAAGATCAGGGCTCTCTATCACCACAGAGACCAGGTCCTTGTGCAGGCGTGGCTGGGAGTGGATAGTGGTATAACCAGACTGTCTCTTCTCTGCAGGGGTGACATGAAGAAGCACTTGATGCTTTTAAGCCGGGCAGCAGATAGCATATGTGATGGTGACTTAGTGGACAGTCAGATTCGGAGTAAGCAAAACTGGAATCTTCTGCCCACACAGGTGAGTAAGGGTGAGTCTGCTTTGGCTAAAAGAGGAAGGTTCCTGTGCTTCCTGGAGTTAGCTTTGTTGTTGTTGTCGTTGTTGTTTTTGTGCGGGTACACACACACACACACACACACACACACACACACACACACACAGAATCTATATTATTTATATAATATATTTTGCTTATATGTATTATATATAATAAATACATATAAAATCTGTGTTTTAAAATATATAGAGAAAATATCTATACTTCAAGAGTGAGGCATCATTTTCTCATTTTGAAGCAAATGTCTGAATGTAATTAAGAGGGCAGGCAAGGCCGGCTGTGGCGACACTAACCTGTAACCCCAGCAGAGGCTGACACAGGAGGACTGCCCGAAGTTGAGACCAGGCTAACCAGGCTCCAGATCAAGACTCTGTCTCAAAACACAAAAGAAAAAGAACCCAGGGGTGCGTACTTCTGGAGATCTTTGTCACACAGACCAATAATGCTGCTGAATAGACACAGCATTCAGAGCTGTGGGTAGAGATGAGTGGAACAGAGCTGTCTCAAGGCTTTGGATTCCACCTCTATGTGCACTCACATGTAAACACACCACAAAATTTAAGTAAGAATACTCTTCACTTTTAATCTCAGCAGAACCAGAGGCAGGCAGGTCTTTGAGTTTGAAGCCAGCCTGATCTACAGAGTGAGTTCCAAGACAGCCATGACTACACAGAGAAACCCTGTCTGAACACCCTCCTTCTCCAAAAAAGAGAAAAAAAAGAAGAAAAACGTTTCCCAAAGCATTAGTATTAATAGGAAAATACTGCAGAAAGCTCCCATATTTGGCTACAGAAGGATGGTTAATAATAGTCAGTCCTGATGAAGTATTTCTACTTTCTCCAGTTTATAGAGATTATCTAAAGAAAACTTGTGAGAAAATATTAGTAGAATAAAGCAGGATACAACATTTATGGAAAGTATAATAAAACTCTTCAGAAAAGACAAAATACTTGCTAAAAAGGGCATCCAAAGTTACACCCTCCTTTTTTTTTTTTTTTTTTTTTT
>NW_022196905.1:58359351-58393891 GCF_008632895.1 Mastomys coucha | reverse complement strand
TTTTTGGTTGGTAGATTATTCTGTTTTCAACTAGGCAGTTAGGCAGTCCACACTCTAATCTGCCCGTGCGGTCAGTTGCTTATGCTAAATGGTTCTGTGCTGTGAGACTGGCAACTGAGAAACGGCAGGTATTCTGAGGTCAGTTGTTCAAGGTCAGGATGACCACTGAGACAGTTGGAGACCTGGGTTGATTGGAGTCCCTTCCTAAGTTCATTCCCTCTTCCTCAAGAACAACATCTCTACCCACTTCACTTCTGTGGATGAATGTGTGCGTTCACATGGATGAGGAGGCTAGAGGTCAAATTTGGGCGTTTTTCATCAGGTGCTGCCTACCTTGGTTTGTGTTTTGTTTTGTTTTGTTTTCTGAGCAGGGTCTTACTGTGTAGCTTTGGCTGCCCTAGAACTCTTAACTCTCTCTGTAGACCAGCCTGTCATCTGAAATCTGTCTGCCTCTGTCTTCTAAGTGCTAGGATTAAAGGTTTGTACTGCCATGCCTAGCTTTTTTGTTTTTTGAGAGAAAAGGGGGGGTGGAGGAAGAGAATGTGTGTGTGTGTGTGTGTGTGTGTGTGTGTGTGTGTGTGTGTGTGTGTACGTACACATGCACTGTGTCTGTCTGTATGTGTAAATGTGTGCTGTGTGTATGTGGGTGGATACATGTGGAAGCCATAAGAAGGCATTAACTTCCCAGGAGCTGGAGTTCCAGATGGTTGTGTGCGCACAGCTACTTGTGCTAGGAACTGAACTTGTGTCTTCTGGAAGAACAGTGTGCACTCTTACCTCTCTCCCTCCCCTCCACATGTTTACTTATTAAAGTACATGTACACCTGTGTGTGTGTGTGTGTGTGCGCGCTTGTGCGTGTAAGTGCAGGTACCCATGGAGGCAGATGTATTGGATCCTCCTGAAACTGACTTTAGAGGCAGCTGTGAGCTGCCCAATGTGGATGCTAAGAACTAAATTAGGCTCCTCTGGAAGAGCAGCAGTACATGTTCTTAATGGCTGAGCCATCTCTCCACCCCCAGGGTAATAGAGACAAAATGTCTTGATGGCCTGGGATTTGATTAGGCTTGGGTGGCCTGTCCCTAAGACCCTCTTGTTTCCTCCACAGTGTTGGAGTTACTAGTGAGCAGTATAAATGCCTGTGTTTTCACATGGCTGTTGGTGATTAGGTCTTCATGCTTGGGTGGCAAGAGCTTTACCTAAACTTTCTCCTCAGTCATTATTTTCTCATTTTCTATGGGAGAAACTTCCTAACCCTGTAATTTGGACAGGGGGTGAGTGCACTGTAGTCAGGCAGTGGGCACTCTCTTCCTCCATAGACTGCTGCTCCTTTTCAATTACTATAATGTAGTGCCCACAAACTGGGTGACTTTTAAAGAAAAGTTTATTGAGCTCACAGTTTTGGGAGATGAGGTACCTGTGTCTGGTAGCTTGCTTACAGAGTGCTGTGGTGGCATAAGGCATCACATGACAGGAGGGTGTGTGTATGTATGTGTGTGTGTGTGTGTGTTTGATCTCTCTTCCTCTTACAAGGCATCCAGCATTCACTCAGGAGAGCTCCACTGTAATGACTTTCTCTACTGCAAATTACTTTGCATTAACCTCACTTTCAAATGCTGCAGTTGGATTGTTTCTACTCTCTATACCTCACGGGGAGGATGCAGAGTTGCCAAAGAAATAGCCTTATATCAAATTTAAATTCTGGACTATGTTTGATTTTTTTTCTTTTTTCCTTTCCTCCCAGGCCATTTATGCCAGTGTTCTTCCTGGAGAATTGATGAGGGGCTACATGACTCAGTTTCCAAGCTTCCCAAGCTGGCTGGGGAAACATTCGTCTACGGGCAGACATGATCGGATTGTTCAGGACCTATCCTTGCACATGAGCCTTAGGTAAGCAGACACCTCCTGCCGTTTTGTTAGTAGGCGAATTAGCCTTTATCCCATAAGATGGCATGTGCTTTGAAGGTGAGTGTTCTAGTTTTGACTTTGTTGCTCATCAGCTAAATGATCCCTCCTAAGTTCCTGCTATTTGGCCTGAGCTCTGTTATCAACATGGAGGTTTAGAAGCAGCCAGGCGGCATTTGTCTTGTGATTTGAGACTGATATATTTTAAGTGTGTGTACATCTGAGGTCTACTGTTGTTTGTTGTTACTGGAAGTGTGTATTTTTACTGGAATATCTTCTCTGCTTCAGAAGAGTTAATATGAAAAACTGAAGTTTTCATAAAGAAATGAGTTCGTTTTTACCTATTTTACTAGAAAGCTGACCTAGTCATCTGAGATAGGGAACACAGGTTGGCATGTAATAGGAGACAGCCACTTGGATAGTGAAAGTGAATACACTTGGAAGTGATTAGAAATTCAAAAGTATTTGTGTTTGTCACAGTTTGTTAAAGTTTATAAATTTTTAAAATGTAAAGGATCTAATTATAACCAAGAAGGCTTTAAGAATCTTAATTCCATTTCTGGATCGAAGAATGTTGGACCACTTGATCCAGATCCACCCTGGTCACTGGGTAAAGCTGAGGCCATTCCTGTCCTGTGAAATTCTAGTTCCTACTATAAAGTCCTAGATCTTGGCAGCAGTCTTTTACTCCACCCATAGTATCTGTTGCTGCTCTACACAGAATGGCCGCAAATTTATTGTCTCCCTGAGGGCTTACCCAGATGGGCTCAGTGGAGTCACCAGGTCTTTGTAAAGTAGAGGCTGCCATGCATGTCAGGGTCATGGAGATTTGAAGGTGCTGCTCTGTGGCATAGGGGACAGAGGAGCCAATAGGCTGTGTTGGGCTTGCTAAGTGTCACTTCCACAGCCAGCCTGTAGTCCCCCAACCTTAAAGTACCCAGACATAAAATTGCCAGGTTTGAAGCTAGAAGCAATTATAAAAAGATAGAATGTTACCATTAAAAATATTATTTTGCTCAGTTATTTTTACAGGAGTGACAGTATTAGTATAAGTTATTTAATTTTTGGATATTTTTTTCACTGTGTAGCCCTTGCTGCATTGGAACTTGCTATGCAGACTAGGCTGGCCTTGAACTCATAGAGATCTGCCTCCTACTGCCTCTGGAGTACTAGGATTAAAAGGATCTGCCACCAGAAAGTTATTTCTTTGATAACATTCTATTAGTTCTCAGCAGCCCAGAGCCTGCTTCCTGCTTCTGGATGGCATAGACCATTTCCCAGCTCTGCAGACACACTCTTTGCCATTTTCTTGGATTTAGGGAGGACCTTTCTCTAGATAGGAAGATTCAGAGTATAGGCATGAAGAAGTACAAGGGAGGTATTTTTTGCACAATTTGTCTTTTACAATCAGAAACAGAAAGTGTTAACTCAGTGTTAAACACTTACACAGGAATGGCACATGTCAAAGGAAATCTCACTGCTGTTTCCTGATGCCTTTAATACTTTGGACTGGGAACGAGATATTTGGCTATGGCAAGGGTGAGCACAGGGATATAACTTGGGATGTTAGAGAAAGATCATGCTTGGTTTCCAGGCACAGAGCAAAGAAGTAGAAAACTGCCTTTGCACACAGTGGGGAGGAGTGCTGGGTGTCCCACTGAGTGCTTCTCGATTTGGATCAGCTGTTTAGGGTGGACACAAAGAAGTACATGCCCAGCTTACAAATGAAAATCTCTCTCTCACACACACACACACACACACACACACACACACACACACACACACACACACACTCTTTCACTCCGTAACCTTGTGTAGCCTGTAGCTCTCTATGTAGACCAAACTGGCCTTGAACTGAGAGCGCTGGGATGAAAAGCATGAACCATCATACTTGGCTGAAATTTTTTTATATTTCAGCCCTTGATTCTGTGATATGATTGTGTCATTTCAGTGACTCATTTTGAAATGAGTATTCTGCTAGTGTTACTTACTTTGTGTGTTCACCTGCGTGCTAGAGAGTGCTTGGGAGGTCCATTTGTGGGATGGGGATGCAACTCAGGTTGTCAGGCTTGCATGGCGAGTGCCTTTACCCCCTGAGCCATTTGACTGCCCTAAGAGCTGTTCTCCTAGGATGAAACAGTATTAATTAAAAGGACCTGTGAAATAGCCTACATGTTATAAAATGACTACATGCTTAAAAGATAAAAACTTGAACTGTGCCTGATTCACTGGAGTTGATGATCTTATGTGGGGATTGGAGATAGGGTGCCATTGACATGATTTGTGTCCTTCTGCTTGTTTCAGAACTTACTCCAGCAAAAGGACAGTGAACATGGATTACCTGTCACACATCAGAGACGCACTTGTACGACCCTTGACCTCACAAGGGGTAGAAGGGGTTCAGCATGTTGTCACACTTATGGACACATACTATTTGATGAAAGAAGATTTTGAGAACATCATGGAAGTTAGCAGCTGGGGGGGCAAGCCCAGTGCCTTTTCCAAGCTGGATCCCAAGGTGAGATGCACCGCCCACTGTCCACAGTTCCTTGGAAATGACCATGCTGTGCTAGCAGTGCTTGAGAGATGTGCTGGGTACTGTAGATAGTTTGTTCCTCCTCCCTGAGTGTTTGCTACCTTCCTGGACAGTGGTCAGAGAAGACTGAGATCCCACGCTACGATTGTGTTTTTATCTTGACTCAAGTTGAGTGCAAGAGCAAGAGGACAAATGTGAGCTCCAAGTGCACATGTATGAGCAGTAGGGCAAGCCTGAGCGCAGCCTGAGCGCAAGTGTGAGCTGGGATAGAGGGTAAAAGTAAGAATGTGTTCACTGCCTGAGGGGTTTTATAAGTTTTTCTTTTACCAGGCTGGCCTTGAACTTGCATTGTAACCTGACCTTGAACTCCTGATCCCTGCTTCTGGGACTGTAAATATGTGCCACATTTCCTTCCTTAGTCTACCTGCAGACCCAGTGTTTGTTACTGGTACTTGTCCATGGCAGCATATCTGTGGTGAGCATGAGTACACCAGTGATGTGACATGAACGCGTGTGGAGCCTCACTCCGGCACACATGGATGCAGTTGTAGAGGACGCTCTCTGTGACTTGTCCTGGATAGATTCTTACCTGGCTTAATGGCCTCAATTTACTGTTACAGTAGCCCTTCCTTGTTGGGATGTGGGCTGCGTTCTGAAGCTTGAAGTTGAGGTTACTAAAGTTACTCAGTACTTCCAAGCAGCCACTGTTACCAAGTAAAGGTGAACAGACTGGTTTTCTTTTCTCAGAACTAGAGATGGATCCTAGTACTTCCTGCACAGCAGACACATACTCTCCTGCTGAGGTCTCTTTCCAGCTCACAGGTTCCCCAGGCTGACCTTCCCTGTGTTGTATTTAGCCCAGGCAGCCCCAGAGCCTGTATTCTTCTGTCTTAGCCTCCCCAGGTTGCTGGGATTACAGGCATGTGCTACTCATGTGTGCCAGTTTCCATGGTTTGCAGTCAAGACCGACTTGAACCTTAGAGTGAGCTCTTTTTGATTTTTTTTTTTTTTTGATTCATAGACTAATCACTGATTCGTTTTTGGTTTGGTTTTTTGAGACAGGGTTTCTCTATGTAGTCTGGCTGCCCTGAAACTTGTTGTGTAAACTAGCCTCGAACTTGGAGATCCATTTGCCTCTGCCTCCTGAGTGCTGGGATTCAAGAGGTGTGCCAACCACTCTGCTGAATCATTGGTTCTTAATCTTTTTTTTTTTTTCTTGAGCTGTGGGCTCAAAATTCTCAAATAAAATAAAAACAAATTGAGATGTAGCTTAGTGATGGTGGGGTTGCTTAGTATGCACGATCTTTAGGAATACACATACACAGAACGTCTCTAGAGAAGAATGAATATACTTCTATTTCTAGTAGGTATGTACCTAGTTTGCAAATAATTTAAAGGGGTCTCCCAGGCTTCTCACGACTTGGACTTGAAGAGCTGCCCAGCACTCAGGGCCACCTCTTCTCTTCCTTAGGTGAAAGCAGCCTTCACGAGAGCCTACAATAAGGAGGCCCACCTGACCCCGTACTCACTGCAGGCAGTAAAGACATCGAGGCTCAGCACAGGCCCAGCACTGGATTCCGAATATAGTGAGGAGTTACAGGAAGATGACGCTCAGTCTGATGAGAAAGAGCAGGATGCAGTAGAGACCGACGCCATGATCAAGGTAGTGCACTCAGCTGTGGGCAGGGTGACTCTTCTGTGTGAAGAGCCATGTGAATAATAGGACCTGTTCTGCAGGTAGCATGGTGAGCTGGGATACAATTATGTCTTGCTCATTTTAGTTGAAGATGATGGGATAGGTTTCATTTTTAATATAGATTTATTTATTTATTTATTTAAATGTATATGAGTACACTGTAGCTGTACAGATGGTTGTGAGCCTTCATGTGGTTTCTGGGAATTGAACTCAGGACCTCTGATCGCTCTGGCCCCGTTCTCTCTGGCCCAAAGATTTGTTTATTATTATATGTAAGTACACTGTAGCTGTCTTCAGACACTCCAGAAGAGGGCATCAGATCTCATTATGGATAGTTGTAAGCCACCATGTGGTTGCTGGGATTTGAACTTCAGGACCTTCAGAAGAGCAGTCAGGGCTCTTAACCGCTGAGCCATCTCTCCAGCCCTGGTTTCATTTTTTTATAAAGTGAAGTTATGGCATAAAAATAGGCCATCATAGTCATGTGTTCTGTAGGAAGAGTATATGTGTGTGAGTGTGTACATGTGCATGTTCAAACACATGTGGAACCTAGAGGTCAAGTGAACCCTCTATTTCTGTCTACTTAGTTTTTGAGATAGAGCCTCTCAGTGACCCCGGAGCTTGCTGCTTTGGCTAGGTAGCTAACCATGAGTCCTCAGGACCTGTCTGCATGTGCTCCCTCTCCCTAGCACTAAGGCCGTAGATGTGTGCTACTTGCCTTGCCTTTATGTGTTGAAGATCTTTAGGTTTTGAAGCTGGTGCAAGAAGTATTTTACCCATTGAGTCATCTTAGCTGCCCTAGAAGGGCACTGTTTATACTTGGTCATTAGTATATATGCTTTAAACCACAGGTGCATTTTACAGCACAAACAGAACAATTTCAACCTCTTGCCTACTTTTGTTTCTCATGTTTTGTGGTAGCCATCAAATTGCCTATAAAAATTTCCTAGAGTAAAACTTGTTTTGTCGTTTTGCTAGTAAAGGTTAGGTGGGGCATGGAATCCTAAGATGGGCACAGCCTCCTCCACCTTTCGCTCTATCTTCCTGTGTGACACACCTGTGGAAACAGAGGCCTTTTGCAGTTGAATTGGCTTTCTCTCTCTTCACAAAATGAGTTGCTTAGATGTCCTGTGAGAGATTAAAAGAAAGGGAAGTTCCTCATGTAGACACTGCCATGTTTGTAAGTCACCCCTTATTTGTTTTGGCATTCCTAAGTACACTGTGTTCTAAATCCAGGAGCCTGGCTCCCATGGGGTGCACCTAAGCTCTAGACCTGAGCTCTTCCTGTGCTGTTGCCTTTCAGGGCTGAAAGCTTGCTGGTCACTTTTCAGAGGCAGCAGTAGATCCCGTGAGCTTGCTTTTCTAGTTAAATTGTAGGGAAAGATTATGTTGGCATGTCATTTATGCACCAGTATATTAACTGTTTTGTGTGTTTCCTCCAGCAGAAAAAGACAAGATCTTCAAAGCCTTCAAAATCAGAAAAAGAGAAGGAGTCCAAAAAAGGAAAAGGGAAAAATTGGAAGAAATGAAGCCATTGTTCAATACCAATAACTACTTTTAACTTACTCTCTCTCTCAGCTAGTCCAGTTGGTCTAGAGACTGAAAGCCTTCCCCTTTGCCAGAGTAACAGGTTCGGTGTAGCTCAATGGGGTGGCCTGGTGGCCCCATTATAAAGGACGGTACAGCTAGAAGGTCCTACTAGCCAGCTCTCATGCACCTCTTATAGAGGTGGATAGGACTGTTCAGGCCTGCAGTGTCCCTGTCCACTGTTAGATTGCTGGGATTCAAAGTGACTGTGTAGAATCAAAACTAGAAAGTACGCAGGCTTTGGAGTCAAATTTTAGTTAACCATAGCAAGACAGGGTGCAGTGGGACTGAGGCATCTTTTGTAGCTTAAGTTTTATCCTAATGGCCTTTAGAGGACCAATGCTGAAGGTTTTTTTTTTTTTTTTTTTTTTTTTAAAACATGGTAGTTATTTTATGGTGAAATTCTGTAAATAAACCTTAATCCAAAGCAGCCACCACCTGGAGCTGAGTATTCTTGGTGTATTATCAGGTATTTTGCAAAGTGTGCGTCAGGAATCAGATATCCATGTAATGCATGGGTCACTTTTGTCATCTTGCGAAGCAGAATATTATGTTGTATATTACTTTTCTTATTAACTTGATTGGATTACAATATTCAGCGTTTCTTACTAACTCCGTGAATCGCAGTTCTGCAGGAGAAGGGTCGGAGCTCAAATTCTCAGCATCCTTTTGCACTGACCACATCGCTGCTGTAGGTAGTCTGAGAGAGGCCACTTGGCTAGTCAGGGTGTGCAGACACGGGACTGCTTCACATTCCTGTCCCCGTGTAGTCTTAGCCATCAGGTTGAAACCAGTGGTAGAGTGCAGGCTGGGTCAGACCCATAGGCTCATTCTGGCCAGGAGATGCTGTCCTGTGATGGAGCCTGTAAGCCCCACAGGAATTCCAGATTGTATCTAGAACTGTGCTTATTGAGGGACCCTGGGCCGTGGCCGTAACCTGGCCTTTAGATGTTTAGCTCTTTTTAAATCAGAAAATGCTCAGAGGTCCATACTGCCTCTGTGAGGTATATGCCAAAAAGACTCTAAAGGAAGGACCATGCTCTGTCTTTGAGGACTCCTGGCCTTGTTGGGAGAAGAAACAGACGTCCTGGAGACATTGAACGTATATTAACCAGTGTGAAAGATGTGTTTCGTGGAGGTTGGTCGGTTCATTATGGAAATAAAACACTGCCTTAAGCCTGAGCCTGCTGAGTCTTGCCCCTCTCTTCTGTGTTGAAGCTTGGCTGCTGCAGTTGAAGGCTTCCTCACGCAGAGGATAGAGATGGTTTTTGAGTGCACATTCTTCCATTTCTGTTACTTGGGGTCAAACAAATCATGTTTCCCTCTGTTGGATATGCTTTCCAGGAAAGGCCTGGTAATCTGTTTGCTTTCAGAACAAAACATAGTGCTCACTCACTCAGTCCACTTATAATTTAAATGATGAATGCTGGGAACAAGTTGTAAAATAATAAAGTTTAGAAACTGTAAATATGCTGTTGTTTAATATAGGAGGACAGCAATGGAAGCCTGTTGGGTTCCTCCTTGAAGCCCCTAAATATGAAGTAAGGGTACAGGGAAAGGAAGGTGGGAGCGGGATGAGGACCCAATGTCTGCATTGGGATTGAATCTCCTAGCAGCTCCTAAAGTGACCTGTGGAGAGCACAGAGTCATGGCTGATTAGATGGCTGTCTCACAGACAATTTATTTCCTGACCTTTTGGAGTTATTTTAAATGAGTAGACTTGATACATACCAGGATTGAGTATCTTCCTGTAGTCTGGAATGAGTGTGCTCACACGGGAAGGCTGAGGATTGTGAATCTTAGAGTGCAGCTTGTCCTCTCCCAGGCCAAGCGGCCTGGGTTCTTCTCCAGGGGGTGAGGTGGCTGCTTGGCACTGGTGAGGTTTTTATTAAGTTGTATGGCTTAGTGAGGCCAAGGCTTGTGGTGAGCCCCTAAGACAACAGATACAGCGCGAGTCGGGACGGTGGGATGTTCAGGTACCAGAAAACATTACTGGCATTTGGGCCCCTAAGTGCTACTGCTAATGCTCACTTGTTGGTTACTATATATAAAGACTAATCACATGATTCCGTTGATTCATGTCCGTTGGCTATTCAGGCTTTAGTGACATTGGTTATAGGTCATGGCAAGAGAAGTACAGATTTCTTGCAAGTGAGTGTGACACTTGAAAAAAGAATCTTCAACTCCAGGGAGATAACAGATAATGTACATGTTTCAGAGATCAACTGACAAACTTTACCTTTGTGTGCAGAAGAGTGAGCAGACAGACGCTGAGTTTACTCGTTTTTAAAGGGTGACTTGTCTTTGGTGTTTTGGTTAAAGGAACAGACAGGCTCAGACTTCGTGCACTGCTCTCTCTGCCCTGGCCAAGTTACCTCCTTCATGTCTTTTTCTATATCCAGATCCAGGAAAACGTTACAAGTATCTAGTCAACAATTTTATTTTAAAGGAGATACTTAAATATAAAAGTTACTAAAAAACTTAGTATTTACAATTCATATACTACTAATAGTCCAGAGCACAGAATATGTAGGATTTTGAAGAAGAAATATACAGTTGAGTAAATAGCTGCTTGTGTCACTGTGTCACTGCAGAAGCTGAATGTGCTGGCCTGTTTCATTTTTCTGTATCCAAGGAGAATCATTCTGTCTACCGGGTGGACACAGCTTCCTGAGGGGAGATGCCATCTCTTAGGAGCACTGTCTAAGAAAGGGACAAACAGATAACCTTTAGAAGGGCCTCAGGTAAAATGGCCTGCCTGGTAATATGAGCTGATTTCCTGCTCATTTCCTTGGACTTTCAGACAAACAATATTGACCAGTGCTACATGGTGTGCTACTGAGATGAGACATTACATCACAGTAAGGAGCCACCTTACTGTGAGGGAGTTGAAGCAGCTATAGGGAACAAACATGCTTTTCCTGAAATTAGACAAGGGTTCCTTCTCAGCCAGGGAACAAGAACCTCAACAGTGCTCATCACGACAGTGCATAACCCCAGCTCAATGAAGACACGGCTTCAAGGAACTCTGATGTGGCACAATTTAGGCTTCTAAAATGTATCGTACATTGATGCAGGACGGGATTTATTAACATGGCTCCACCTTTACAAGTGGCAGAGATATACATTTATCTTCCCATAGATAGAGCTGTAAAGTTGGGACAGAATTACAGTAAGCAACCAAATGCCCCAAGATTTTGGAAAGCAGCTTCTGTCTTTTAAAAGAGAAATCTGCCAGGTTAGAGTCAGGGCCTTCCCTGTGTGTGCACCCAGGGTAAGTCCAAGAGCCAGGGGATGGCTAGAAACCACGCCATGGTGAGCTGAGTTCATCCCCTGAATAAAAACCAATATAACCTACTAAGTGGAATAAAGGGAGAAATTTTTACTATCAGTTCACACAATTCATTTGACAAAATTGAATATTCAGGAAACTAAGAAAAAACTAACAAGATTGGAGGCCCTTCTGAAAAAAGAAGACAAAACATCCTAATAAGAGAGTGATGAGGCATGGTGTCGGAAGCCTGTGATCCCGGGACCTGGGAGCAGAGCAGGAGGACCACTGCAAGGTCAAGGCCAGCCTGATTTAGAGGGAAACCTGGTTTCAAAACCCAAGAAATAGCGCACTGGGTAAAGGGGCCCTCATGACCCCAGTTTGGTATTTTTGTGTATTGGAAAGATAGCAAGAAAGTGAAAAAGCCCACAAAAAATATTTGCAAGTATTATATCATAAAATTTACATCAACTCTTATACAGGCAATCCAGTTCTAAACTGGACTAAGAACTTGGAGAAATGCACACATGGCCCACAAGCACACGAAAGATGCTCTGCCTGGCTTCACACTCACTGAGCCAAAAAGATAGACTAGGAAACGAACCTGTGTGCACATTTTATGCTGCAGCCCCTGTGAAAACAGTCCCATGGCTCAAGAGCAGCAAAAGGGCGAAGAGACAAACAGGCTAGAGCTGGCTCCAAGCCTGCTTGTGTGACCATGACCTAGAATTCCATTTTAACCAGGTTAGGGATTCTCTCTGCTCCCTCCTCTCCTGCAAAAATCCTTGTCACTGGAATGAGGTAGGAGGAGTTTGTGTGTAGCTTTGTGTGGCCAAAGTGAGACTTAGGAAAAGAAATAGATGTCGAAAATCTCTGGAAGTCAAACTTTGTATAGTCAACTGAAAAGCTCCCATGTAAAGGGAGCTGGCTCTAGTTTTAAGGGACTGCTTAAAAATAACTCCATATAGTTTGATAAAATACATTCTGGTTAGAATTCATGACGCTGCTTGGTTAAATAACCTTCGCCACTTGAAAAACCTTATTACCTGCATTTTAACATTTAAATAAAGAAAAGCTTGTCAGGACTGCTGAACTTTGGCAGTTACATGATACACAAAGAGGAGTCCATGCCAATATGAAGTTGTGTAGGTACTGGGCGTGGAAGGAGAGTGCACAGCGGGGCCTTTACCTGGGCCTGCAGCTCACTATTCCGTCTCTGTCCGTAGGTACTGGGTGCAGTCTGTAATTTTTTTCAGTTGGCTGGAGTTTAATCTTTCTGAGCACATGGGGCACGTGCTTTCACTGTTTAGCAAGCTGTTTGGGGGAGATAAATGCAGAGTAATGAAATATATAATTAACATGTCTTTATCTTTGGGTTAAGCTAATGGGAAAATCTTCCACCTTCTACCTACATGTAACATGCCCACAGAAAAGTGACAGAGGGAAAATGCTCTCAGGTCATGGAAGGGTCCTCGGGACCTTTAGGGATATGGGGTGAGGGGCTCTCAAAGCACAGGAGTGGCAGAAAAAAAAAGTCCTGTTTCTGGATTCATTTGTGGTACTGGGATTGTGTTACTTACATCTTGAATTCTGAGTACAGCGCAGGGAAGCCACAGTGTGGGCACATTGTCCAGTCGTCTTTCAACATGTGTCGGCCCTGGAAACATTTAAGAGTGAAGTCTGTCATCTCTGATAGCACAGCAGACACAGGCTTCTGACTCAGGACATTGCTGCTACTTCATATTGCTGGTGACTGTCTAGAAAGACGCAGCCGAAGAGCTCCAGCTGGGTCTGACTGAGCAGGCTCGTGTTTAGTGATGGAATACACTGACTTCTTCCCTCAGTCTGTGAATTTATTTTCCTTCAAAATATAGCTTACATTAGCCAAGGGATGAACAAGTTTGACATTTTAGTTTTCTGATAGTGGGTCTTGGGAGCAGTGACGTTAAGACAGGGTTTCTCTGTGTAGCCCTGGCTGTCTTGGAACTGACTCTGTATACCTGTCTGGCCTTGAACTCAGAGATTCGCCTGCCTCTCTGCTTCCCAAGTGCTGGGATTAAAGGCGTTTGCCATGAACACCTGCCTGATGTCTGAATGGTAAAAGTAAACTACCAGTTAAAAATGCCACAGTATACCAATGCAACTGACCTTAGTACAAAGGTAACTTAAATAGAAGCAGGCAGTACTGCGCTATAAAGCCAGCAGGTGGCAGAAAAAGCGCATGACAACACAACTTGGATGCTGCCCAACACTCCTGGAGAGGGCCCTCTCCTGACCCCCAGTCCGTGGAATTTCATGCTAAATGTTCTGGAACATAAGTCAGGAGAGTATTGAAAAGAAAACACTGGCACATCAAGTAAGTATTCAAGTGGAAAGGGGACATATTAAAGAGAAACTTACTGTTGCAATGCAGTAGGGAATGTTGTTTTTACAGCCAGGACAGAGAAGCTCGCATTCTGGGAGAAGAAACTGGCAGAATGGACATGGGGTCGTGGCCTCCTCTGTCTCAGAAGTATCCGGTCTCCTGGAGAAAGCATTTACAAATACCTCTTGATTCCTTGTAAAAGCACTAGCTGGAAAGAGCTAGTTTTTTACAGGCTCAAATACTTCCCAGATATTTGGCAGCCAGAGCCTAGATCCCAGGAAGAGGAAGTGCTTTTGAGCCTGGCATTCCCAACCACTGCACGGGTAGCACAGGCAGGCCTCACTGACTCCTCCCTGGTGGGTGAGTGTGGCGAGTGTGGGATTTTCCCTCTGTGTCTTGTGTGTAATTGATGGCAAAGGCCGCCCAGTGATGTTAAACAGACCGTTTCAGGCCAGTGAGGTTGTCCTAATTCCTTACCATCCAGTATGGTGGCTATGTGCCATCTATAGCTTTGGAGCACTTTATGTAAGTATAGTTCAAAGGACTGTTTTAAAGCTTATTCTGTTTTAAAAATTTAAGAGTCAGAGGTGACTAAGCTCTCTCCCCACACCTACCCACTTTTTTATGAAGCATGCCACTGAAGTTGTGATTGGACAGTAGAAATGGCTGTGTTTGCTTACCTGACCATCGCCTCAATTTTCTTTTTGTACTTGGCATCAATTTTGTTGCGGTATTCAGGCCTCATCAGCATAGCTGCAAAGCTGAAGGCAGAGTTCTTCAGGCCTGCCCTGTGACACTCAATTACAGTAGACGTCAGGATAGGCACGATGTCTGCAAGAGCCAAGAGCAGCAGCAGTGCTAGCTGAGCTCCATGAGATAGCCCAGAAACGCACCAGGGAGGCGAACTCTGACCCTCTTTTGTATTGACTTTTGTATGACTCATGAACTAAGAATGGTTTTTACAGTTTTGAATGGTTGAAGGAAATACCAAAATATTTTGTGACGTGGTTCAGATTTCTGTGCCCAGAAATTAAGGTTCTGCTAGAAGCCAGCCCCATGCATTCACTTATATCCTATTCATACCAAATGGCTGTTAAATAGTTGTGACACATTAAATGGCTTAAGATGTTTAACATCTAGTTCTTTACAACAAGTTTATTGACGTCACATTGTGTGATGAAGTCTGTTCATTTAAGAATGTTTAATGATGGGCTGGAGAGATGGCTCAGCACGTAAGAGCACTGACCTCTCTTCTGAAGGTCCTGAGTTCAAATCTCAGCAACCACATGGTGGCTCACAACCATACACAATGAGATCTGACGCCCTCTTCTGGTGTGTCTAAAGACAGCTACAGTGTACTTACATATAACAATAAATAAATCTTTGGGCTGGAGTGAGCAGAGGTTCTGAGTTCAATTCCTAGCAACCACAAGATGGCTCACACCATCTGTACAGCTACAGTGTATAAACTTACATACATAATTTTTTTTTTTTTAAAAAGAATGTTTAATGACAGGCCTTCCAGGAGAAAGGGACCTTTCCCAGAAGCCATGTCCTACTAGGCTCAGAAACGTGAAATGCCAATATGATCTTGGGCACCTTACCCCCCTTTGCTCTGGCTTACTCGTTATAAAATAACAGCAGCTACATGTAACCACATGTCCAGAACCAGTTACCAATAGAGGGACCTTAAGCACTGGGGTGTGAGCCTGCCTTTGGGGCCTTAGCTTTGGGGCAGGTCCCCGTTTCCAGGATGAGGGGCTTAAGGCACCCATGTATATATGAGGGGGCTACTTGCTTTCTGGCAGTGAGGACATGCCAGGCAGGAGGTTCCCGTGTGACCAGCCACCAGTGAGCCCTGGACTGCAAATGTAATGCGCTCCTGGTGCACATACATCAGTCTTACTGTCCCGACTTGCTCTGGGGAGTAGTGTGACTCAGGTTCTGTGTGTCCGTACCCAGAGGGGGCTCTGAAAGGCTTCTCCCTGCACTCGGTTTCCTTCAGGCTGTGCTCCAGATGCCGTGTTCTGCTGACGTAGGCCGTAGCTACTGCACGAATGTGCTCAGCCTTGTAGAGGTTGTGGGAGAAGTGTCAAATTTTGGGGTAGTCTTAGGGACCCCAGCCTACTACTTCCTGGGATCATGGGGATAAATGATCTAACAGCACAGGGAAGTGTGACCATGCTTGGTTGGGGATGTACATCCCTCAGCACCTGTCTGAAGGCTTGAGTGCACAGAGCTCTGTTGACACAGTACTTACGTGACGGGAACTTGCTGATGTTGTTGGCCACCCGAATGAGCATGCGCGCCCCCTTCATATGGTCTCCACTCTTAACGTGAATCTGAAATAAATGATGGCTTTCATTCTTGCAGCCTTATATTAGCTGCAAGCAGTCCATGTTTGCTTTCCTCAAACAACTCCTAGCTTGTGGCCCAGAACATGGCTAAGCTGAGATTCTCAAGTCTTGCCTGGCTCCTGGTACTGGGGTGTTGCTTCCTATTTTTTCCTTCAATTGCTTGTCCCTGGCACTGTGGCTCTGTCCTATGTTCCCCAAGAGCTTGAACCTGGCACTACAGCTATGCTCAGTATTGTATTCTGTCTTGGGCCACCCAAGGTAAATTCAGATCTTTGCATTAGTATCTTCAGCCTCAACAGGGTTAAACAGTTTAATTCATTGTCATCATCTTTTTTTTGGTTGTTTTGCTCTGCCTCTCCAGCCTTCCCTTACCCCAGGAGGTTCCTCCAGATGCCCCAAGGGACCTGCTCTCCCAGGGCTGAATGTTGGAATCTAAATACCTACTCTTATAATTAATGTTTTGGGCCTGTAGGACTATGGAAATCCAAAAGTTACATGAAGTTAGAAGTTCACTCTATCTGCTGCACCAGCTCCATGCCAGCTGTTCCTCAGCCAGGCCAGGGGCTACCATACTGGTCAGCACACACACCGTTCTGCCACTAGAAGGTTCTGTTGGACAGTATCTATCTAGCTGATAATTAGGATTTTAATCCTTTGTAACTTGATTGTGTGAGGGGCCATCAAGGTTAAACGAGCTTGCTGGGCTGGACAGACAAACTGATTTAGCACCAATATAGAAAAAGGAACTTTGGTAGTATTGACATTTTTGGAAAAATATGTAAATTGAAGCCTGTCTGTATCTTTACAAAGACCTGAGTGGGGTGTGGAAGCAGAAGAGATGGCTCAGCAGATTTAAGATCCACTCCAGTACCAATTTTGGGTGGATCATAACCTGTAACTCCAGCTCCAGGGGAATCTGATGCTTGTGGTTTTTGTGCATGCATGTGCATGCATGCATGTGCACACACACACACACACACACACACACACAATTTAAAATAAATAAGTAAATCTTAATAACAGAGGAGCCAGGATGGTGGCACATTCTTGTAACCCTCGCACTGGTAACGGGAGGCAGAGGCAGGAAGACTGCCACAGTTTCAAAACCAGCCTGGTTTTCATGGTAAGTTCCAGTCCAGCATGGCTATCTTAAAGCTAATAATAACAAAACAAAAAGAAAACCCTATGTAGGTTGGGATGCAGTACATGTCTATTATGTGTAATGTCCTGGACTCAATTTCCATCTATACACATTACAGAGAGTATAAAAACAAAGAGTAACAAACAGGCTAGCCTGACCTACATAGAGAGACCCTATCTCAAAAACAATAACAAAACCCAAAACATGGGAAAGTATACATGGCAAAATGTACTCCCATCTCCCCCACCCCACTGTAATTTGGTTCCCTGAACCCTAGTGCCCTGCCCGGCCCCCAGCCTCATCCTTTCCAGGAGGAAGCCACTACGGCTAGTTTCTTCAGGCCGCTCCATTTACCAGTCACTTCTGTACTACTAACTTCTTGTCCTTTGGTATAAAGGACAGCACTCTGCAGTTGGTCCGTTGCTACTTGAGAATAGAGAGATGCAAGAGATGGCTCTGATGCTTGGAGAAGGCCCCCAATGAAGCTCCACTGTGTGAGCGACCTCCGGGCAGGTTAGAGCCCACACCACTCCCTCGGGGCCTCACCTTCACAAGTATGTAACTGTGCAGGATCATGAGGTTGGTAGCCATTTCTGAGGGGATTTTGATCTTCTGGGATTTAAGTTCTGCATACATACTGAAAAGAACATCATGTGCATTCCGATAGTTTCCTTGGAAAAAGAGAAACTGGTATTACTGCAGAAGACGTGAGACAGGACCCTTGTCTTACAAGTCTACTAGTCATGTTACTAACAGTTTTTTCTATTTTGTTGATGGTAATAACAGCCAGCAAATTACTCTGAGACAGCTTAGTCTTAGAGGTTGCCCCCAAAGTGCACTGAGTCCTGAGTCCTTCAAGTTCAGCCTCCTCCTCGGCCCGTGTGTGGTTAGAGCCCCCACACTCTTCTGTAGCCCTGTGCTGATTGATTAACCTTTCTCTGGAGCCTCATCAGGATGTTAGTGTTTCCAAAACCTCAAGCCTTACTCCAAGCCAACACCTCAGCCCTCCAAAGGGGGTGGGCATCACAGCTCAGTGGCAGGATTATCTAGTATGTGTGAGGCTGCAACCCCCAGCACCACAAAAGCAGACCCCCCCAAAGGTAGTGCGGCCCAATGAAAGTTCCTGAGCACAGGCTCACCCCCTTGTTGGAGTGGGCCTGCGCCTTCCCAGCCCCTCTGGCCTTCCTAGCAAGGCAGCAGGTCCTTCAAGTTCAGCCTCTTGCTCTCTGGTCCTTTACCCCAAACTCTTATCATCTTCAGCTCCATGCTCCATCCTCCATCTCTGCCCACACCTTGTCTTTAGGAGGCCCTCGGCCCTTTTGGTCATATTTCTTTCGCACTTGTCACCCTGAATAACAACTCTGAACTCTCTTGCTTCTGATTGTAAACCTCAAGGGCAGAACTGTGGCCCAGTTCTCTCTTGGACCTGAGTTCCTGGCATGCATCTGAGAGATGCATGGTGTTGGATCAACATAGCAGAAAACAATGAGTGATGATCCCAGACAAGTTCACTGACTTATTCAATAAGTATTTACAGAACCCGCATGTGAACAGAACTATTCTCAAGACTCTATTAAGTAGTTCTGAAGGTTCTGAAGAACCAGGTCCATAATGATAATATCCAGCATCTCTTATGTGATGGCCAAATACATGCAGGTTGACGGAAATGCTGTTAGGGGTGTTGGAGGGGACAGACGAGTGGCCCTGGAGACAAATAGTGCACATGCAGAGAAGAAAGAGCCCAGTAAAAGGGCCTCATATAGCTGCTTCCTACCCCTTGGGCTAGGGGATGTTTTTTCCCTCTCTGAATCCTAGGAAAGGTGATCTGCTGTTCCTCTGGAGTCAGAGCAAGCCTAGGCTAGAAGCTAGCTACGCTTCACTGGCCTTTATTTCAGTGCCTGTTTGGGTAGAAAAACTTATCAGGGGTCTGGTGCTGGAGAACTGGCTTGGTGGTAAAGCACTGCCCCCACACAGGCTGGGTCCTGGCCTGAGCCCTAGCACCTCAGAAACCAGTTCGTGTTAGGAGCACACCTGCAGACTGCTCTTCTCTGGCGATGATGATGGCGGTCCGGGCTGCTTCACGGTACTGTTTCAGCGCCATGTACAAGCGGAACAGGTACTTGGCATCCTGGTGCACAAACCATTAGCAAAACATCACTTTCGTCATTAGCCAAGCAGAGAAACACGTGTAACTTCACCTTTCAGTCACAACCACATCTTTTTAAACACCAGTGAGTTGGCTCATCCAATGTTTGCTCGGCTTAGTACGGGTAGGAGCTTAGGTCTGCCCTGTCCTAATTTTGTGGATGGGAAGGTGAATAAAACGGGACAGAGTTAGGTTCTGGAGCAGTGTGACCCAGCTGCATTCTACTCCTAGAGGCCTGCTCCACACAGCCTCTCCTGGGCTGGAGAACGAACACTTTAACACCCATGGAAGTCTTCTCTTTTCTTTATAATCCCCTGTGACCACTTTCCACTTGATCTCAAATTAAGGCTGTTTCACTCTGTACTTAGGACTGGTTTCCAAGTTAGTAAAATTAGTGGACATAATGGGAAAGGGTGTGGGACAGCAGGCAAGGGACTGAGTCTTTTGTCAAGTCACTGAGCACCTCTGGGGCTCCATAACGTCATCTGTAAGATAAGGCTGAGGAGTACGGAGATGCAGTCTCTCCACGACAGTGACTAGAGTCTGTCACAGCAGATGGCCTGGCACATGAAGGCAGAGGGGTACAAAGGGCTCTGGGCACTTCCTTAGGCGTCACATCTGTCCTTACCAGGATGGGGAAGGCAGGTCTCCTGCAGTAACCTGCAGGGACCATGGATTCTGGCATACACGTTTAGCCGCTGACCTTACAGTGACTTATGTTTAAGATGACTTTATATTAATTCTACAATTTTAAAAATATGGATAAAACACTTGTTTTTAGGGCTCAGTGCTAAGCAAACAATTTCAGTGATTATTTTACACAATTTCTAGAATAAAATTGTAACAGTAGAAAAAACTGGGTGATGAGGACTGTTACATGGGGAGGACTGTTACATGGGGAGGACTGTTACATAAGGGAGGACTTACATGGGGAGGACTGTTACATAGGGGAAGACTGTTCATCGGGGAGCACTGTTACATGGGGAGGACTGTTATATGGGGAAGACTTCATGGGGGAGGACTGTTACATGGGGAGGACTGTTACATGGGGAGGACTGTTACATGGGGGAGGACTTTTACATGGGGAGGACTATTACATGGGGAGAACTGTTACATGGGGAGGACTGTTACAGGGGGAGGACTGTTACATGGGGGAGGACTGTTACAGAGGGAGGACTGTTACATGTGGGAGGACTGTTACAGGGGGAGGACTATTACATGGGGAGGACTGTTACAGGGGGAGGACTGTTACATGGGGAGAACTGTTACATGGGGGAGGACTGTTACATGGGGAGGACTGTTACATAAGGGAGGACTTACATGGGGAGGATTGTTACAGGGGGAGGACTGTTACATGGGAAGGACTATTACATGGGGGAGGACTGTTACATGGGGGGGGGACTGTTACATGAGAGGGCAGCTATTGCACAGGTCCACTGTGGCATTTATGGCACTTCCTAGTGTGGCTGTGGCTACTTTCAAGGTGACATTCTATAAGTCTGTTATGTCACAACAGGTGAACAGAAGACCAGAGAAGACAAGACTAGGGCATGAGCACCCGCCCTGCAGAACCTCCTGTACCTTTGGCATGCCATCGCTCTCCCCCATCAGGTGGTCTATCAGCTGATTGGTTAGCAGCTCATCTTTGGCCTGGCCCACCTGTTTCAGAAAAGAGAAACCTCATCAAATTCTGCATCTTAAACTTTGCAGGGATGGGGAGTGAGGGCTGGGTAGAACATCAAACAACTTTCTGCTAAGGAAATGGAATTAAAAAAAAAAACTAACAAACTCCGAGTAAACAACATGAAACACAATTTAGCCTGGAGTTCTTTTTCATTGGTGTGTAGTCTTCCTCAATAAAATTACATCCTTAGAAGGTATAGCTTTTCTCAGCTGCTTGAATCAAAATAGGATCTTTTTCTTTGTATACCAGAGAATGTACTTCTTGAATGTTTCACTAAAAACACTGAGGAGCTGGAGAGATGACTGACCAGTTAGGGGCATTTGGTGTCCTTCCAGAGGACTCCAGTTTAATTCCTAGCACCCACACCAGGCCGCTCAGAACTGTCTTATAATTCTGGCTTCAGGGACACAACACCTTCTTCTGGCTTCCACCTCTTTCTCTTACTTTATATGCATAAATAAATCTATACACACACACACACACACACACACAGAGGGTGGAGAGATGGCTCAGTGGTTAAGAGCACTGGAACTGGGTTTAATTCCCAGCACCCACAAGACAGCTCATGGCCATCTGTAACTCCAGTTCCAGAGGATCTGATGCTCTCTTCTGGACTTCACAGGCACTTCACAAATGTGATGCACAGACATATGTGCAGTCAAACACCCACACACATAAAATAAAAATAATTAAAAAAAAAAAGCCTACTATCACCAATACCACCACCAAAACCCCTCTTAAGATTAGTGACTAACATAGCTCCTTATCTTGAGCACACATGCTAGATCTTACGAAGGCTGAGCATCCTAATCTGAGAATCTGAACTCAAACACTGGTGTGTGTGTGTGTGTGTGTGTGTGTGTGTGTGTGGTGCACATGTACATATGTGTGTATACATGCATGTATATATATGTGTGTATATAAATGCGTGTGTGTGTCTACATGCATGTGTGTGGGCACATGCCAATGGCAATGTCAGGTTCTTCTATTGTTCCTCACCCTATGTTTTTGAGATAGGGCCTCTGACTGCGCCCAAAGCTGCCATTTTAGCTGGGCTGGCTGTCTAGCAAGCTCCTGGGATCCACTGTCTTTCCCTTCCCCTTCCCCAGTGTCAGAGCTGCAGACATGGGCTTAGGGGAAATGGAATAGCATTTTTCAAATTTACTACAAGCAAGTTCTACCCAAAGGATGACCTTCAGGGTCTTCCTGACTCTCAGATAGTGCCTCCTCATAGGAAAGGATAAAGCTTGTTTGCTTGAAAACAATTTAGGAAAGAGGGTGGGGCTGTGAATAAGATTATGTGTTGACAGCCATCAGTTTGACAATGGCTACAGGGAGTTTATTGTCCAGTTTGGTAAATCTTTCCATGTATTTGGACATTTCTGTTTGGTTTGGGTCTCAAATAGCCCAGGCTGGCCTTGAACTCACTATGTAGCAGAGGAAAATCCTGAATCTTTCTATCTCCACCTCCTGGGATTACAGGTATATACCACCAAGCAGTGCTGGGGACTGAATCTAGGGCTTCCTCAATACACTCTACCAACTGAACTACATCCCTGGCCCCTTCAAGGACACAAACAAACAAACAAACAAACAAACAACAAACTACTGGCATTCTTCAAAGTTTTGATTTTGAATTTACTTACAGTTTCGATTGCCATTTCTATTGCCACATTATCTTCTGAGCTTGGACATTTCAGGAAGTGCTTTAGTGCCTAAAATGAGAGATGGGCAGCAGCCAGAATTTGTCAGGGCCTGCGCACTGGGAAAGTCAGCTTTTACCACAGATGAAATGAGTGAGTGCCCTGATCTCAACCAGAGGTCTGCAGAGCCCTGGGTCTTCTGCCTGTTTTTGTGGGACAGTGTCTCTTTCACTGGCTGGCCAGGAGCTCACTGTGCAGACCAGGCTATGACCTCACAGAGACCTGCCTGCCTCTGTCTCCTAAATGCTGGGATTTAAGGCATATGCCACCACCCTGGCAGATCTACTTCAAAGGCTGAGTCTAGGTTTTCAAACTGGAAGGATCCAGAGAACCTTCTGAAGAATCTAGTTCTGATTTATGATAAAAATAAAATGTAAAATGTGTTCTTCTCCATAGGAAGCTTTAATTATTTAATTCATTGTTTTGTCTTATGTGTCTTTCTCATGAAGTTAGACAAATGCTTATGGGTGAATCCCCAGTCCCTTCATTTAACATTTATCAGTACCCTGCTTGTTCATGGGCTGGACTGGGGTCTGTGAAGGACAGCAGGAGGAACCTGACATGGCCCCACTTTTCATATTAGATGCACTCTGAGGAGATAGATGCCAGCAGGTGACAGTGACACAGTACTGTCTTTCTCGTAAACACACACCTGTGAAGAAACTTACAAGACAAAGTCCTATGTGGGAAGTTGGTTTTAGGTGTTATGAGGAGGCAAAGATGGTTGTGGGGGAGATGACAGGAAGGTCACAGAGGGACACAGACATGCAGCATAAAGTCTGGGGTATTCATTGAGGAAACAGATGGAGGGTGAGGCTGGCAAAGGCCTTGTTGTAAGTGTGTAGTGAGGCATACTTCCACAGAAACAGCTGGAGGCCATTATGGGGTGCCTAGGCTGGATGGCCAGCTGGTAGAGAATTAGCTTGTCAGATAATGAGTCTGGACATCTTCTAAAAAGGCCACAAATGGCAAACTGGCAGCCATGTTTTCTTTGGTCACTGAGGTATTTTGCAAATATTTGGGCTTGTATCTTGAAGTGGGGAGACTTAGACTTCTGTTTCTCTTGAAGGACCCTGTGGGGCCCTGTTGGGCCCTGTGGGTCTCGGCCTCCTGAACAGCAGCAGTTAGCCAGCTTGTAGTTTGCAGTAGCACCTGTTCCCTCAGGCAAGATGCAGAAGATCCAGCAGTCACTGTCACTTCAACCCCAGGGCCTCTTCTTTGGACACTGTACTCCCTGCCTTGGGCAGAGTGGGTTCTACTAGAGGAGCAAAAGGATGACTTGGAGGCTGGAGCCCAGTGCACTATGTAACCGGACGCAGGGAAACCTGGCTTGGGATTACATTGATGGGACTTAGACTAGATGGGGGCAGATGTGAGAGACTGTAGGGAGCCTGTGTATGTATGTGTGAGGGAAGAGATTTCAAAGCTGACTCTGCCCAGGCTGAGCTCCAGTGCCAACAGAAGCTGACGCTGAGATTTCAAGTCTCAGTGTCTGGAGCATACTGGCATCTAGAGCATTTCCTACAATCACTCCTGTGTTGACTGGGGTATGTTTCCTTGACAAATACTAACCCGTGAATACTGGCCACACAGCAAGAAGAATTTTCCAGCCTGAAAATGTCTCTTTTCTCCTTCAAAATATAAGGCGATGCTTTGATAGTCTTCATTAGTTGTGTCTTCAGCACCTACAACAGATGTTCACTGAGTACAGTGCCTGAGTAGAACCTGATGACTTGTCATTGCCAATCTAAAAACAGTATTTCTGAGAGGTGTCTGCAGACAGGAGGCTGGGGCAGGTGACACAGCGCAGCAGGGGAAAGTACAATGCTGTGTCTGTCATGGGACCTGAGTTTGATTCCCAAAATCTACTCAAAGTGGAAGGAGAGAGCCAACTCTACAAGGTTATCCTCTGGCCTTCAAACACACTGTTACGTGTGTACTCCCCTCCCACATCATAGTACACACACACACACACACACACACACACACACACACACACACCCAAGCCCAACCAACCAATCAATCTTAAAAGACCCAGGAGACTAAAAGCCCTTCAGAATTGAACAGCAGTTCTACCATCTTGTCTATTTTCACCACAAAGCATATTTGCCATAATTATTTCATATATTAATACTGTCAGAACAGGAATCATGAAAGGATGAGGCTTATGTGAAAATTTGAGCTATGATCTTTTATTATTCATTTAGAACTTATCATTCTCAGACTCTGAGTCTCATATTATCAAACAGTAGGAGCCATTGTGTGTGTAACCTTAACCATGACCCTCCTAGGACTTCAGAACAACCAGAAGACAAATTAAATACCCAACATAAACACGATCCAGCTTGCTGTTCCTTCCTTCCATCCATCCATCCATCCATCCATCATCCATCCATCCATCCACTCACCCACCCACCCACTCATCCATCCAACCATCTATCCATTCATTATTGGGCCTTACAACTCAAGTTGGCCTTAAACCCATCCTCCAGCCTCAACCTCCAGGCCTGACACTGCTTTTGTCTGTCCTTCCTTTTTTTCATCAGGTCTTTATGTTGTCCAGTTATCTAATGACTTCCCACTGATGTGTTCCTTTGAAGTCTGAAATAATTTTTCTCATGTTCTTGTCAATTCATAAGGGCATGCAATCACAAAAGGGCAAATATTTTATTTCCCTACTTATATGCAATACTTGAAATAGTCAAATGCATAAAGACAAAGTAAAATAATGGTCAGAAGAGGTTGGGGACAAGGATCATTATTTAGTGGGGACAGAGTGTTAGTGTGAGTGGCTGACAAGGTGAGTAATAATCCCGCTTACATTTATGCAGTAGGGACCCTGAAGCCCAGCAGGTAATGTCTTTGTGTCTGTGTCTACATGGCATAGGTTGTACAGGAGAGCCTGTGTACACACCCATCTGAGCTGGGACCATAAGAGGCAGGGTTTCTATGGTAACACATAGTTATGAGGAAGTAGGGAAGATGATGGCACTTACCAATGATGTCTGCATAGATTTCCATCTTGTTGTGCTGCTGAGCCAGGGTGAAGGCTTCATTGTTACATTTGGACAGGACTAGAAACTGGATGGCAGACCCATAGTCACCAAGCTGTAGAAAGAACCTACAACAATGACTTTAGTTAGCTTGACTCTCATGAGTCAAGTTTATGACTGTGATGGTCAGTATCGTCAACTTGGCAGGATCTAGAATCAGCAGGATCTAGAATCAAACTTTTGGGCATGTCTGTCTGAGGCAGTTCCTAAGTTGGATTGAAGGGTTGAGACCCACACAGATGTGGACGGCACCAGCCCATGGGCTAGGATTCCAGACTAAGTAAGAGGAGAAAGTGAGCTGGGGCCAGCTTCCATCTCCCTGTGCTTCCTGACTGTGGATGCAAAGTGACCAGCTTCCTCAGACTCCTAACCATGATCATGATCGGCAGGGAGCGAACAAACTGTGAGGTAAGGTTAACCCTTCCTCCCTCAAGTTGCTTTTGTCAGGTATCTGATCTGAGAAACATAAACAATACCATGATTTATAAAACCAAACATTTTTTTTCAACCAGGTAGAAATAAAAATAATATCTCATAACCGCAGTTCTGCATTATCTATACCTGACAGGCATATTTCTCATATGCTGACCATAATAGCCATTGCATTCGAAATATCTAGGGCTAATGAAACATAAAAAGAATGCATGCATTTGATGGGGGGGGGGGTTCTTTCTTTTCCTCCTGTAAAAGGTTCACTGGGACAAGCGTGCTGTCACCTGGCTACCATCTTGGCTCCATCTAGAGACTGGGTCTCTCTGACGATGCTGACGGCCTTCTCGGGGTTGTTGAGGTGGTCCAGGTAGATGCGGATGACACTGTTCCATTGCTTTGCATTTTCATATGCCACCACGGCTTCCTTGTACCTGTAAGAAACAGGGTTCATGTAAGCCCTCTCAATGCTGTCATTTTTTGGGGGGGGGCAGCAAATGTGGGGGACACATATCTATTGTAGCGATAGCATCTGCTGTTTTCTTGAACTTCTTTCTCCTTCAGAATCAAATACCAGGAATTCTCTACTAAAATGTATTCTTTAGGGGTTGGAAGGGTAAAGGACCAATAATGAATTTTATTTTCTCTTATAAACTAAAAAATATGTAATTTGTTTATATTTTACTGTGTTTCTGTTTTTAAGTGGGAAAACTGTTCTAGCAGTGTGGAATTATTTTAGAAAACGGAAATTAGGTGGGCAGTGATGGCACATGCCTTTTAATCCTAGCACTTGGGAGGCAGAGACAGGCAGATTTCTGAGTTCGAGGCCAGCCTGGTCTACAGAGTGAATTCCAGGACATCCATGGATATACAGAAAAACCCTGTCTTGAAAAAAAAAAAGACAAAAAAAGAAAAAAAAAACAGAAATTACAGAACTCTTTATGGTAATGGGCATGGAGCTTTACTAATGAAATACAGAATCTTTGAGTGTTCACCTCTAGGTGGTGCTCAAGACTTCTTAGCTCAGACTAATTCTGCTCTTCCAATTTCAACAGGACATTCAGTGTGTATCTTGATCTCCCACGGTTGCTTTCCTAAAGGGGAAGGCATTACTAACCTATACGGCTTCTTAACAGACACTTCTGAAATCACTTTTCAAGGGCTGTAGAAATTTACACTTCCACCAGCTAAAAACAGCCAGAGCATTTTGACAGCAGGGTTGTTAGTTCAAAATAAAGATAAATATTAAATATTGTGGCATGCCCTCATTACTATCAGGGACGGAACTTCAGTGTTCAGAAGTGTAGTTCATAATTACATTTCCTCCCCTGGGTCTTTTTGTCCTCAGTCTTTTTCTAGTTGTGGACTTAGTTTCTTATAACTATTAAGTTGTAGAAATTCTCAGTACATTTAAGATAGTCCCTCTTCATTGCTATATTTAGCGCTGTGCTGTAGCTTAAACAATATGGGATCCATGTATCTATTCTTTGCTCCTTTTGTATCCTGAGGGCATCTTTCTTACCATGTTTGTGCCATATTGTGCCAAAACTTGAGTACTCAACCTCATTTAGAGGAAACAGCAGACCGTATCTGGATACATACAGGTCTGCGTTTGCAGTCTGGTCCTTCACATGAGAAGGATGGCGTTAAGTGTCTTCTTTCTCGGCCTGCCTTCTATGCACATGGCTAACCTATCTGGCTTGCACTCTCAGGCTTTTACAGACCTGGGAAACTGCACATACCTTCCGTCTGCCTCCTTAGCTTTGGCATACTGCAAGTGGATCTTCGGAGAGGAGACATGAGGTAGAAGTTCGCCGACTTTTGCCCTAGAAGCATAGAGTCGAGAACGATATCAACACCATTTCTGACCAGGAATAGTTGCTCACAACCAAGTACCAGCTCTCGTTCTCAAGTGCAGCTCTAAGCTTGCAGACATCTTGGCTCCTATACACAATCCAGATTTAACTACCTTTTCTCCTGACCTCTCCCCCACCAGCAGGTCGGGAAGATAAAGGTGGCTGCATTAACTCTTTCAGGAAAATGAGGGTTTTGTTTTTCCTGTACTTTATTTGGTTTAGGATGCTCCTTGGGAAGATGAATTTGAACTCATCTACAAAGTAACTACACAGATGGAAGGCAGAACCGGGTGAGAGAATAGAGTGGGCAGCAGGAAGAGCGCACACAAACCCCTGTCCTGCCCTTACCAGTTCTTGCAGCGGATGTAGACAGAGGCAGCTCTGTCGTAATATTGGCCCTTTTCATACAGCTGGGCGGCTTCTGAAAATTGCTGCAATGACAAAGGGACTTAGGACACTGGATTGGTTATGATCTGACCACAGGAATATTTACGAAGACAAAGGGGTACCTTCATATTCTCCAATATGGCTCCACAGTCTCTTTTAAGGACCCTGCTGGGGTGTTTGAGGGCTTGGTTAGCCCCTCTGCGGATGTCTCCCATTCGTATGGACATCTGAGCCACTCCAGCCAGGCACACTTCATCCTGTTCCTATGACAGTAAGGCAAACGCTAGCTCACCGTGCCCTAGTATAACACGGTGTCTTTCTGCCGGCCAACCACTACAGCTTACTCTCATTTGTTACTTTAGGAAGCCCTCACAGTTTTGAAATTAACACTTAGAAAAATCAGCTAGTACAAAGTTCTTGTTTCTTCTCAGAGGTTTTGGCCTTTTATACTTAAGAGAAAAGTTTTGCATTCCTTGTGAGGATGCCTTGTTTTACACCACTTGGTATAAAGTTATATCTAGAAGCAATATACTGCTTATTATAGCATAAACACCATGAGTAAAATAAAAGGGGAATCATTAATCAAATTGAAGATCTCTGTACTATGTATGATTTATGTATGAGAACTGCTTAAGTCATTGAAAACAACTATAAACTTCTCATGTTTGCAGCAGGGTCTCTTTAAGCAGTTCTGGTTAACCTTAAAACTCACTAGGTAATCCTATATACATATATATACACATATAAATACATATATACAAACATATATGTGTGTACATATATGACTTTTTAATAAAATTTTTATTTTGTTATTTTATTTGTATATTTTGCTTGCATGTATGTCTTTGTACCATATGTGCTTGGAGTTAAGGACAATTATGAGCCACCACGTGGGTACTAGGACTTGAAGCTAGGACCTCTGGAAGAGTAGTAGCCAGTGCTCTTAACCACTGGGCCATCTCTTCAGCCCAAAGAGATTACTGAAACTTCATAAGAACAATGAATGAAATCACAGTTAGCCATGACACATATGTACATAATATGGATTTAAAAAACAAAGACATCAACAGGCATAGGTACACCCAGTTCTATTGTGTGCAAAGCTCCCACGGCCTTTCCTAGCCAGTGCACACAGCTCCTTCAGTCTCTTAGGAGCATCTAGTATAGCTCTCTTAGGATGGACCAGGCTTTCTCATCTATTTCTTCACTGAATGATATTGGCCTATAAATCAAGATGAAATAAATATTTTACTTCCAATCTTAATTAGAAGTTTCTATCTAGGATGTAATGGCAAACAGATACATGGATAAAATATATTGCCATCTTTAGTTTTGTGAGCTTAAAGTGATTTAAGCAATATTCTTATAAAGTGTTAATAAGCTGAACAATTAGGCACACTTACTAGATACTGAATAACTAAATGCAAATAAGACCTGGATTTTAAGACAAAACAGAAAACACACTCCTGCACCATTAGGCATATCTCGAATGTATGCGGGGTTACCTTATTATCACCGGTGATGCCTTTCTCGTAGTGAGCCAAGGCATTCACATAATCGCCGCTGAAAGAAAAAAGGTCACAGTGAATTTATCCACATTTAAGTCTTTTAGCTACACAAACACTTTAAAGATACTCTACGTCATCACATGGCTCAGAAGAGATGTTACATGACACAGATGCCAGCATCCATTCAAAGGGCAGCACGCTCTTATCTCACTACTTTAAAAATATTCTGGGTTCTGCTACATCTTAAGGTGCTTACCAGGTGATAAGTTAGGCCCTCCAGGAGCTCTCCGGTGTATTTTATGGGTCACTGTTAGTTAATTATTTCCTTTAGGGCACAAATGACAAACACATAGCCATAGAGACCTAGCTTTTCCAAATGTCCAATATTTGTAAGAATGCACACTGCATGGGCTGGAGAGATGGCTCAGCGGTTAAGAGCACTGACTTGCTCTTCCGAAGGTTCTGAGTTCAAATCCCAGCAACCACATGGTGGCTCATAACCATCCGTAATGAGATCTGATGCCCTCTTCTGGAGTGTCTGAAGACAGCTACAGTGTACTTACATATAATAAATAAATAAATCTTAAAAAAAAAAAATCCGGGCAGTGGTGGTGCACACCTTTAATCCCAGCACTTGGGAGGCAGAGGCATGCGGATTTCTGAGTTCGAGGCCAGCTTGGTTTACACAGTGAGTTCCAGGACAGCCAGGGCTACACAGAGAAACCCTGTCTCAAACAAACAAACAAACAAACAAACAAACAGAATGTACACTGCAAGATTCTGGGTTGGGAGCTTGTGAAACAGCTCAGCAGTTGAGGCTCACATTGTAATGCCTAAGCTTGATTCCCAGGACCCACATGTAAAAAAGAAGTGATTCCTGCAAGTTGCTTACACGTACATGTACACACACACAGGCACACAAGATTTATTTAAAGGATCACCTAGGATGTAATTGTGTGTTGAGTTAAAGAGCTGCAGAAATACACTTATTTGGTTGGATGGCACAGAGGTTTCAGGCCATGGTCACTCGACCCCTGCTTGTCACAGTGGGCAAGAGCACATGGTGGAGCAAGCTGCTCATGTCATGGTAGCCAAGAAGCAGAGGAAGAGGAAGGTCCAGGGACCCAATGCAGCCCTCAGGCATTCAGGGCATGCCTTAATGACCTAACTCCTTCTACTAGGCCCCAGCTCCTGGATGTCAGTCTGGAGACCACCCTATCAACACCTGACCTTTGAGTACACTGAGGATCCAGAACACAATAGTAACATGGTTCCTATACCCAAGACTGAAAATAACATAGACTTGTAAATCTACAACCAGCTTCTTCAGCTGTAGGTCATGACCCATAGCTGAGTGTAGGGCTCACAGAGGCATCTGATACAGTAAAAGCAGTAAGGAAATCAATTCAAAATCAATCACATAAAAAAATCCAAGGTGTCTCTGGCAGGGCTCACTCATGGCAGGGCTCACTCATGCCAGGGCATGTGACATCACTGCAGCCTTGGCTCTGATCCTATTGTGTGTACACACTGCCTGCCATGTTGCCATGAGGCTGCCTGAAGCACCTGGGCTCAGATCCACAGCTAGTGGATGTTACAGTCAGTCATACTGACACTACACATACAATCTCCTGCTCTTACAGCACTAGGATGGCTCAGCTCTAGCTTCATCAGGGTCTAACTGTGGAAAACAACATTGGCCATTTTTCTACCACATTCATGAGCAGGTATCAAATTAGCATATCATTCATTGTATTGTGTTAGGACATTTGATTTTCAAAATTGCTATCTGAGTTGTTGACTGGAGTTTTGTTAAAAAATAAATCATTCATTGAACTTTGGCTTGGGGTTAGGACAGAATCTCCAACAATTTCTGAAATGGCACCAAACATCCTTTTGGCATCTGTACTATGTACTTATGTGAAATTGACATTAGAGATCACATTACCAATAAACTCTAAAAAACAGTAATGTTGATCATGTCCTGCAATATGGAAAGTTCAGGCACATTTCATTTTTTGTGTAAAAATAAATACATATTTTATTAGTATTCAAATCTGCTTTCATCTTAAGTGGTAAGACTATATATATGTGTATATAATACATACCAAAGTGTATATATATATATATATATATATATATATATATATATATACCAAAGAATTGTGTGCATGTACATGTGTGCATGTGCACATGACCTTGTATGCATATGAGGAGGCCAGAGGCTAATGTCAGCCATTGTCTCTATCGTTCTTCACATATTTTTTTAAAAATGTTATTATTTTTACTTTACGTGTCTGAGTGTTGCCGTTACATGTGTATGCATGTGTGCCCGACACTTAGAGGCTAGAAGAGGACACTGAATCCCTTGGAACTGTGTGATAGCATCATGTGGGTGTGGGAACCTTACTGATGTCCTCCACAAGAACAGCAAGCACTTTGAACTTTGGGGCTATCTCTTCAGTCCTCCACCTGGTTTTGAACAGGATCTTGTTGAGGCTTGGAATGCCGCTATGTATTCTAACGATGACTTCTGTACCTGAAGGTCTAGGCATTTGAGTGAGTTCTCATGTTTCCCATGAAACATGAGATTAGGTTTTTGCTGTGCAAACCTAACTCCTTAATTTAAAACTCTTGGTTAAATAAAAATGGCTACTGCCAGTTACTGGAGGAATTAGAGGTAGGTGGGTTTTGGAGTTACCAGGTTGAGTGGAGGAGGAGAAAGAAAAAGCAGAGGAATGAGGAGGAGAGAGGAGAAGGCCCCATGGGGGAAGATGAACCATGAGCATATGGTCAGGAGAAACAGCAAGTGTCTGGAGTAAGTGCTGGGGAGGCAGCCAGGCCAGCAGTTAGAAGAGTAGATTAGGGGTTAGCCCAGGAATTGTCAAAGCCAAGTAAAATAACCATAGGATCTTACACTGAACCTGGGGCTCACCAACTGGCTGGGATGCCCCCACCTCCCATCTGGATTAAGGTAAGTGTTAGCCTGCCTGGCTTTTTTTTTTTTTTTTTTTAAACCTGGTGCTGGAAATCCAAACTCAGGTCCTCATATTTATATGGCAAGCACTTTACTCATTGAACCTTATCTCTAGTCCCAGAGAACTGTTTAAAAGTATATTTCTTTATGAATTAACAGCAAATACTTGATTTCTATTTTGTAGACCTATAGACTTGGAGTTGCATAAAAACTTCTTAGACAAAGAAGGGGCTGCAAAGGAACAATGTTTATGAGGCTCTAGTCTGACAGATGTATTTATTTGCATTTCTCAGTACAGTGACTTGCATAAGACATTTCATTTGAGCTGTCTCCCTCTGAGCAAACACTCCCTCCGCTGTAGTCAATTAGCTTAGGCCAATGATTCTGGTTCTGTGAGGCTCCTTCAGTTTCTGAATCTACTGACAGATAAAAAAGTCTCGGAAGGGAAGCTGGGCTGCTGACTGAAGACTTTCTTTCATCAGCCCAGGGCTTCATAGTCAGCAAGTTTCCTGAGTAGGAATGTCTAATTTGGGTCCAATTATATCAGCCCACCTAGGGACGCCTGCCGACAAGAAGAGTCAGTCTCTTGCCCAGTACCCTGCTCAATTAGGAGACTCTAAATTAAGACTTTGGAACTCCCTATTTTTGCTCACACCCTTTACTATTCATTTTGAACTTCTCACAGGGATCTAGCTCATGGGTCTAAGCCCCACTGGAGAGCTAAATCTCTCCGGGTTTGACAGACCGGTCCTGTTTTAACACACTAAGGATTATGGATGGCTAACGACGACGAGCCTTGGCTGCTGAGGTTGGCGCTGGAGGCTACTTGGGTGCTTGATGAGAACATATGCTCAGGTTATTATTGGGGACACTTTTGAGCTGTTAGGGGCTGGCTGTGTTAGGTTAGGTGTGAAAGCATACACAAACAGCCTCACGGTCATGTGCCACTGCCAAAGCAAAGGCTTCTGACCCACCTAGTCAGAGCTAACTCAAGTCAGGTAAAGTGGGAGAGTTTGCTACAAAAAAATCCCAGAAAGACATAAAGGTCAGTCTCCTGAATGGTCCCAGGGCTTTCAGGGATGTTTGTGTCTGGTCTCTTGTGCAATGTACTAAGATTCTGATATGTCCATTTTGGCATATGAACTTTTCTTTTCTCTCCCCCTTCCCCTTCTCTTCCCTTCCTGAGACAGGGTTTCTCTGTGTAGTCCTGACTGTCCTGGAGCTTGCTCTGTAGACCAGGCTGGCCTCAAACTCAAGAGATCCACCTGCCTCTGCCTCCTGAGTGCTGGAATTAAAGGCATGTGTCAGCACTGCCCACAACATTTTTTTTTTTTTATTAATTTACAAGCTAAAAAAATCAACCTTGCCACTTAATTACATCCTAGACCCTGGGTTCACTACATATATATTTTAACTTTTAAAACAATTAAAAATTTTGTGTATTGTGTATGTCTGTGTATGGATATGCAGGGAATCATAGAACTAGATACATCAGATTCCCCTGGAACTGGAGTTACAGGTGGGTGTGAGTTGCCTGGGACGGATGCTGGGAACTGAACCGGGGTCCTCAACAAGAGCAGCAGCTATTCCTAATCACTGAGTGCCTCATATTCCTAATCACTGAGCGCCTCATATTCCTAACTGCTGAGCGCCTCACATTCCTAACTGCTGAGCGCCTCATATTCCTAACTGCTGAGCGCCTCACATTCCTAACTGCTGAGCGCCTCACATTCCTAACTGCTGAGCGCCTCACATTCCTAACTGCTAAGCGCCTCATATTCCTAATCACTGAGCGCCTCATATTCCTAACTGCTGAGCACCTCATATTCCTAACTGCTGAGCGCCTCATATTCCTAACTGCTGAGCGCCTCACATTCCTAACTGCTGAGTGCCTCATATTCCTAACTGCTGAGCACCTCATATTCCTAATCACTGAGCGCC
>NW_022196905.1:58337605-58358629 GCF_008632895.1 Mastomys coucha | reverse complement strand
AATCACTGAGCGCCTCATATTCCTAACTGCTGAGCGCCTCATATTCCTAACTGCTGAGCGCCTCATATGCCTAACTGCTGAGCCCCAGGGACTTACTTTTTGGAGGAAAATGTGGCAATTTTTAATCAAGAATGACTAAGAAGAAATATATCCAAAGAGCTTTTACCTGGAGAATAGAAAATGTTAAAGATTTATTTTTATTTGTGTGTGTGTGTGTGTGTGTGTGTGTGTGTGTGTGTGCCACATGTGTGTAGGTTTCTGGGGAGGCTGGATGAGAGCATCTGATCCTTGGGTGCTGGGAACCAAACCCAAGTCCTTTGGAAGAGCAGCAAGTATTTTTAACCGCTGAGCATTTCTCCAGTCCCCAAACAGAAAAGTACAAAATGAGGAATCCTGATTAGAAATAAAAGAGTATGTTTTTGGCATAATAACTTACTTTGTGTAATATCCTTCATGAATCCATTATATGAAAATAATATAGAATTATATAAAAATATTTTTTTAAAAAGTAAATATAACCACAGAATAGCATTTTTCCAAATTCTAATATTTTAAAATGTGGAATATACCTTAATAAATACCAAGAAAACCCATCCACTTGCAGTGCTGTCAGTGCCTGTGTGAGTTTATGTCTGAAAACAAATGACTACACCCTCTGCAGCTGTGTGCTTTGGGGCAGCGACCATAGCTGGACGTTAATTTAAAACTGACTATTGAATACTTCTAAAGTTGCTTTTATGCAGCATGGAAATAAGAAAGATACAGTCTGTCAATTAAAAATATTGGCAGCTAAGATGATTCACAATTAAGAATACTAGAACATCCTAAATCACTCAGACAGATCACGGGGTTCCAAAGCTATGAGGAGCCCCAGATCCATGCATCATGCAGCATTACGAAGGCAGTGGCCATTGTCCTCAGGAGAGCTTCTGCCTCAGCATTCACCACTGCTCAGTTTTCTTCCATATGCAATTCAACTCATGGAAGAAAAAATTCTATACCTTTAAGTTATGGGTTGAAGCTGCTCCCGCCCTCCATACGCTGGAACTTAATTGCTGCTGTGAAGGCATTCGGGAGGTAGCAACGTTAAGTCACTGGAGTCGTGATTAAAAGGTGGAAGGGAACACTCTCCTTTTCTCCTACTCTTTAACCTTCCATAGTGTAAAAATTCAAGAGAAAAAGCCTTACCCAAATGCGGGTGACTTTGACTTGGGCTTCCCAGCCTCTACATCTATGAGAAGTTTATCTTTTTAAATGATTGTATAACTGCAGAGTCCAGAGGTGAGAGATCCCCTGGGGCTGGACTTGCAGGTCGTTGTGAGTAACCAGCATGGGTGCTGGGAACCAAACTTGGGTCCTTTGGAGGATTGCTATTAATTACTGAGCTGTCTCCCCAGCCTGCATTTTCTGGTCTTTGTAAATAACCTAGTGTGGTGGTTTGAATATGCTTGGCCCATAGGGAGTGGCATTGTTAGGAGGTGTGGCCTGGTTGGAGAAAATGTGTTACTGTGAGGTGAACTTCCGAGGCCTCCTCCTATGCTAAGGCTCCACCCATTGCAGAAAAGAGCTTCCTCTTAACTGTCTGAGGATGCCAGTCTTTCCTGGTGGCCTTCAGATCAAGATGCAGAACTCTCAGCTCCTTTCTCATTAACTCTATCGCCTGCCATTATTAGAGAATAGCCTTCTAATCAGTGACAGTTTGGAACTGTAGACATGCATCAATTAGCTACTGATGAGAAGATACAGAGCCCAGGACTTACGTGAACTCCAGCTGGATGGCATACTCTTTGGATATGAAGGGTATCTGGTCTGGGGCCAGGCGCTTCGCCAGCTGCAGAGCGCTGTCCCAATGCTGCAGGTCCCGCCTCATCTGTTGGAAAGACAAAGTCCTAAGGTCCAGGAAGGCAACATGCTTTGCGAAGTCACCACAGAGTGGCAGGCTTAGTAAAAGGAATTACATTTTTTTTCTTAAATAATAAAACTTTCTATTTACAAAGACACTGCTATAAGATACAGTCTGAAAGGCAGTCCAAGAATCTTCTAGACCGCACAAAAATATTAGCTAGTATGGTAGCTTGTGCTCCTCTCAAAAGTCAATCCTATCTAACAAAAAATATTTTTTAGTATTTTTCCCAATAGTGAGAAATTAAAGTGAATATAATCAATTAACTGAAAATTTTAGGGCTGGTGAGATGGCTCAATGGGTAAGAGCTCTGACTGCTCTTCCAAAGGTCTTTAGTTTAAATCCCAGCAACCACATGGTGGCTCACAACCACCAGTAATGAGATCTGATGCCGCCCTCTTCTGGTGCATCTGAAGACAGTTACAGTGTACTTACATATAATAAATAAATCTTTGGGTTGGAGCGAGCAGGGTTGAGTAGAGCAAGTAGAGGTCCTAAAAGTCAATTCCTAACAACCAGATGAAGGCTCACAACTATCTGTACAGCTACAATGTGTACTCATATACATAAAATAAATAAGTCTTTAAAAAAAAAAAAAAAGAAAGAAAATTTCACCTTAGAAGGACGCCATAAAAAAACTAGGAAACACTTTAGAAATGATTGCCTTCCTTCGTTCATGAGGCAGGATTTTGCTATGTATTCCTGGCTGGCTTGGAACTCACTACATAGCCCAGGCTGGCTTGGAATTTGCAGCAATCTTCCTGTGTCTGTTTCCTACTGGGATTGCAGACATGAACTGCTAACCTGGCTGGAATCGATGCACTTTTTCTTTTTTCTTTCTTTCTTTTTTAAATTATATGTACTTATGTCTCTGTGCATGAGTACACGTGTGTTACAGCATGTGGAGGTCGAAGGGTAACTCGCAGAAGTCAGTTTTCTCTTTGTATCACGCGGGTTCTGGAGATCAACAAGTCACCAGGCTTGCTTGCCAGCGCCTTACCAGGCGAGTCATCTTTCTGGTCCATCCCCTGCCACCTCCCCTGAGACAGGGTTTCTCTGTGTAGCCCTGGCTGTCCTGGAACTCACTCTGTAGACCAGGCTGTCTTCGAACTCAGAAATCCACCTGCCTCTGCCTCCCAAGTGCTGGGATTAAAGGCGTGTGCCACCACCGCCCGGTGTAAGTCATCTTTCTGGCCCCTGATATGGGTTCTTAGGTAATTTGAAGCTATGTTGCAACATGAATAACAGAAAACACAACATATAAAGCATCCTTCTTCCTGGTTCCTGTGGTCTCTTACAAGTATTTGCCAAACAATCCCAAATATAGCAGGTCACTCCTGAAGAATCCATGCAGTGCATTCCTCACTGACTCAGACTGTAAGGAATTCCTAACTAACCTTTCCAAGTGCTAGTGTCTTACCAGGTCCTGGTCTAGGGCATGAGCTTATTTTATTTCTCACAGCTATCTTTTGCAATATTCTTGTGTCCATTTCAGAGATCCAGAAATGGGAGCAAAGACGGGCCAGGTCTTATACCAGGCTACAAGGCCAGTAAGAGAGAGCAGGTGGGAAGCGGGGCTCTCTTTACCTAAATGATTTGTCCTGCTTAATGAGGCTGAAAGAACTGTAGGGTGCCATTGGCCCTCCATTCTGAACCATCCCCTCAGAGCCTTTAGGAAGCTAATGGTTCTTGTGTAACTATTGCATAATATTATGTTTATATTGTATGTTATAAGTATATTATAAAATATGGATGCAATTTAATTTTAATATCTTTGAGAAGAGGTGACCAGAAGTTCAGAGTTTGTTTGTTTGCTTATTTCTGGCTAATACTAGTTATATAAATTACTTGTAATTAATTGTACTCTAAACCCATTTTCTTGCCCCACTACTCTGAGGATTAGGCATTATTGCCCACACTTTAAAGAAGGATCTAAACTGAGAGAGGTCAAAGCCCAAGGTCACAAACAGGTAGAATCTGAATCTGGCCAATAGGGAGCCAGCTAGTCTATGCCCTTCAACTGGTAGTCTGTGTCTGCAGGCTTCCCTTCTCCTCTGACTCCGAACTTAGCCCCACATTCTGCTCAGTTCCCTGTCTGCAAGTTTCAGCTCCTCACACAGAGGAGAGTTCCATGCAGGAACTAGAAGATCAATGTGCTTCAAGGTCTTCATGTGGGAAATAGAGGAAATAACAGCACTCGTCTATAAGATAAATAGTTGAGGAGGTTAAATGAGTTAATACAGGTCAGGTGCTTAGAACGGCACCTGGCAACACGACCAATCAATAAATGACATCTACTTTTCTTTTTACAGTTTTGTAAGTTATACAGTCTTTCCTCTTTAGACACATTTAGACTTTGAATTATTTAGCAATGCTACAACACCATGCCTTTTTTATACCTCCACTGAATGCAGGATGAAAGTGGTTTTGAAGTTAATGAGTACTCAGGGGCTCTGAGAGCTGAATGTCTACATGGCAGGAGAGGAAGCCGGGTGGTGCCTGGTGCTGCCAAGTCTGACTGTAGAGAAGGGTGACTGCCCGTTCTCTTTGCTGTCATACCTCCAGGGCTGCCACGGGGCAGTTGGATGCCAGGTACAGGTCCTGAGCCAGGTTAAAGTCATTAGTAAACATGGCGAGATGTCCTGCCAAAAGATTGTAGTCCTCGATTCCCTACAAAGAAAACGGTTCCGATGAAAAGAAATATAAGGATTTTATTTCTCAAAGGCTTTGCTCAGTAGGAAGTATCAGACTACCTGCTCAGTTGTTTGAATAGAGACTAAAATGTAGAATAAGCAACATCTATACTGTGATCTAGTGAGTCACAAAACACTGCATACCTTTATTTGTTCCAAGGACATCACCATGCCGACATCCCCCATCGTCCGGGACACTCGGATAGCAAACTCCACCTCCATGTGATGCAGACAGGCTCTGGCAAGCTCACTCCAGGAGGTGTGGTCGTTTAGCATCTTGCATATATCCCAAGCATCAGAAAACCTAGGATTGAGTGCACAGACTGAACCATAGCTCTCTGCTTGTCACCTACTAAGGAGTCTTTGGACAGTGTGTCACCAGATATTACGTGCTAGAGAAATCCTCAAAACATTTCTTTCTTTCTTTTTTTTTTTTTTGAGACCGGGTTTCTCTTTATAGCCCTGGCTGTCCTGGAGCTCATTCTGTAGACCAGGCTGGCCTCGAACTCAGAAATCCACCTACCTCTGCCTCCCAAGTGCAAAACATTTCTTAACTTATAATTAGCACTTACAGGTTATAAAATGCAAACCTTCTTTCTTTGCATAGTTTTCTTACCTTTCTGATGTATGTGTGTGGGAGTGGATGCACTGCAGTTTGTGTGTAGCCGTGGAGGCTGGTGGAGGGCATAAAGTATCCTGCTCTGTTGCCTTAATCCCTTGAGACAGGGACTTTGACTGAATGTGGGTTTCCTGGTTTTGGAATAAGGCAGCCCCAGCTACTCCTAGCTTTGTATGTGGGTCCCGGGATCTGAACTCAGGTTCCTAGGCTGCTGCAGCATCTCCCAGCCCCTTTCTTACCATCTTCTAGAGTCAGAATTTACTCTCTGTAGTCAGCCCCTCCTCACCACCAATTAAATTATTTTTGTTCTCAAAACTAATAAAACTAACACTCTAGGCTGGGGATGCTAGCACACACCTTTAATCCCAGCACTTGGGAGGCAGAAGCAGGAGGATATCTGTGGATTTGAGGCCAGCTTGGTCTACAAAAAGGACAGCCAGGACTATCTAGAGAGATCACATCTCAAACAACAACAAAACAAAACAAAACAAAAACCCTCAAAGCCCCCAGTACTCTAACCCTATAAATGCATACATTTCAGAGTTCAGTAAATGCATGTTCAGGCACAGATGTTCACTGTTGCTATTGCTTCTCCCTGACCCCCCACCGTGTGTGTGTGTATGTGTGTGTGTGTGTGTGTGTGTGTGTGTGTATGTGTTTAGACAAATACAGAGTGATAGATGGGGAAAGAGGAAAAATAGGAATCTACAGAACAGTGGTTCTCAACCTGTTGATTGCAACCCCTTTGGGGATTGAACCAACTTTCACAGGGGTCTCATGAGATCATTAGAAGAGCATAAGCCTTTAGTCCCAGCACTCAGGAGGCAGAGGCAGTTGGATCTCTGTGTTTAAGGCCAGCCTAGCCTATAAAAGTGAGTTCCAGGACAGGGGCTGTTATACAGAGAAATTCTATCTCCAAAAGCCAACATCAACAACATCATCATCATCAATAACAACAAAACAACAAAAAGAAAACAGGTATTTACATTACAATTCATAACAGTAGCAAAATTATAAAATTACAAAGTACCAACAAAGATAATTTATGGTTGGGGGTCACTACCATATGAGGAACTGCATTGAAGGGCCACAGCATTAGGAAGGCTGAGAACCACCGCTCTAAAGATGATGTTTTTAGGCAGGGCAAATCTGCGAAGTTCACTGGCTGACAGGAAATTATAAATACAAGTTTAAATTGAAGATAGATTTGCTTTATTTTGTTGACACAGGATCTAGCTATATAGGCCAGGCTGGCCTAAAGCCTGAGATCAGCTCAAGCACTGAGATTGCAGGGGCAGACCACTCCCCTTGGCTACCGAGGACAGCTTATGTTTCTGTTTTGTTCTGAACTGTGCCAGGAATGGATCCCAGGACCCTGAGCACAATAGGGCGAGTGCTCAAGTCCGAGCCATGAACACAGTGTCTGCGGCCAGTCTACATGGGTGAAAATAAAGTCATGTGAGGATGGTCATCCATGAAGAGCAATTAGAGAGCCCCGAGGAACTACTCAAGACATGGTCAGAAGGATGAGAGCCACAAGGAACTCCCCAGTTGCCCTACATAAGAGGAGAAAAAAGAAGGAAAAAGGAATCTCAGACAAGGCAAAAGTCAAACTTCACTGATGGGTTAATAGTTAGAATGTTCCAGTAATGGGGCTATTTGTGGCTCTGTAAGCTTTTCTCATAGTAAAGCACTTATAAAAGCCACATCAGAGAACAGTGCTTCCTTCAGAATCTCCATGTGTTTACATATCCACAGTCTTTATTGTATGTATATATATGCATATGTGTGAGCATGTTTGTGTGTCTCAGGTGTACCTGTGTATATGGTACAGTGTGCGGAGGCCAGAGGACAATCTTGGGTATTGTTTCCCAAATGCCATCCACCCTTTCTTTGCTCTTGAGACAAAGTCTATAACTGACCCACACTTGCTATGCAGGCTGTGCTGAGAGCCCCAGCAATCCAGCTGTGCTTACGCCGTTATAGACAGCTTCTTTTTAGTGTGGGTTCTAGGGACTGAACTCAGGTCCTCATGCTTGCAAGTCAAGCACTTTAACCCAAGCTACCTCTCCAGCCCCTCGTATCCATCATCCAAGCTATGTCTGTCTACTGAATAGGCCATGAAGGCAAAGATGTTTTTATCCGCCATTTCTGCTCCTACCTACCGCTTGAGCATCAGGGTCTGCGTCAGCATTTGCCTCAGGTCAGTAGGTTCCGTGTCTTTTATGTTGTCAAGGAAGCTGTGGGTGCTGAGGTAGATGGAGTTGATTTTCCCACTCTGTGTCTGGCAGGTCAGTTCTCCATTGTATAACAGCAAAGGCTTATGAGAGAAGGGAAGTTTAGTGCCACCAGCCAAAATAACCTTGGATCCTGAATCAGAAAACAGACCACTTACTACTGCAAGCTAATGCTTGGCACAAATATCAGAAAGCTCTCAACTTCACTACAATGGAAACTCATTTATCAGTAAAAGTGCAGTGAGTGATTGGTACCTTGGATGGTGTCCTTGTGAAACACATACGTGTACACCTTATCATCATCATAAGCAATAAATACACCTTTATCCATTGGCCAGTTTTCCCAAAGAACACCTTTAATGGTTGGCGAGAAGTCTGGAATCTCATAGGTTGCATCATTAACCTACAAGATAGGAGTCACAAATTTGTCTCAAGTGTCTGTCATTACATCACAGCTTCCCTGCCCATCTCCAACCCAACATTACTACCTCCCCAGCAGTTTTCCTCCCCAGGAGAGCTTCTCTTCCTATTATTGGACTATGTTCAGCTTAGAAAAAAATCCCCAGAACTGGGCAAATCTGAGGTGTCATATAAAACTGGACTAGTTTATAAAAAAAACTGAAAGTTTAGACACAATGGCTCCAAGTTACTAAAACGCTGCTCAAGATACGTGGAACAACTTTGTTTATTTTTGAGTCAAGACTTGAGCAGCTGAGGCTAGCCTGGGCTACATAGAACAATAGCATACAGTCTCCACAGCAATGAAAACCTTCTATGAGATGGATATTATAAACATTATAGATTATCCTGTTTGGAAGGGTGCTCAAGATGCTCAAGTTTTTAATGCAGTGAAGTAAGAATGGGGTGGGTGTTGTTTTCTCTGCTTCTCAGACAGGGTCTCTCCATTATGCAGCCCTGGCTGACCTGGAACTCACAGCGACCCACTGGCCTCTGCCTTGGGGCTGGGACACGTTTTCCTGACATTGCTCACTAACAAGATATTACAAAGATAACAGCAAAGGACTACAATCTTCTGCTTTCTGGAAGAGAAAACTTTATTTGGTGAATACTTCACTAAAAGAAACTTTTAAAAAAAGATTTATTTACTTATTTATTTTATATATATGGGTATACTGTAGAGATGTCTTCAGACACACCAGAAGAGGCATTGGATCCCATGACAGATGGTTGTGAGCCACCATGTGGTTGCTGGGAATAGAACTCAGGCCCTCTGGAAGAGCAGTCAGTGCTCTTAACCACTGAGCCATCTCACCAGCCCCTAAAAGAAACTTTTTAAGTAGGCATAGTGGCACACACCTTTAATCTCAGCCCCGAGGCAGAAGTAGGTGGGTCACTGTGAGTTTGAGGTCAGAGTGGTCTATATAGCAAGTTCCAGGACAGCCAGGGCTGCATAATGGAGAGACCCTGTCTGAGAAGCAGAGAAAACAACACCCACCCCATTCTTACTTCACTGCATTAAAAACTTGAGCACCTTGAGTTTTTGTTTTGTTTCCTAGCACTGGAGACTGAGCCAGGGAACGGAGCCTGCTAGGTGAGCACTTTGCCAGCACTGAGTTATACCTCAGTCCACATTTTCCAATTTTCTAGACTTACAGGACAGTAAACAAATCCATCACTTTTTTCATCAATGAAAACCAATCTGGTTCCATTTGGATCAGGAAATAGCTTTTTCACACCAACAGGATGCCGGTAGTCATTAACAAACTGCCAGTCTTCGATGAAGAAATACTGAATCACGCCAGTCTAAAAACAACAAAAAGAAAAAGAACACAAGATCTAATCAAGGAACTGTAAAATGTGATTAAGAAAATACTGACTTTCCACATAAAATTATCCAGAAGATAATCTTTTTTTTTTAAAGCTGTCATTAAGTACTTCTTTTTTTTTTTTTAAAGATTTATTTATTTATTATATGTAAGTACACTGTAGCTGTCTTCAGATGCACCAGACAAGGGCGTCAGATCTCATTATGGGTGGTTGTGAGCCACCATGTGGTTGCTGGAATTTGAACTCATGACCTTCTGAAGAGCAGTCGGTGCTCTTCCCCGCTGAGCCATCTCACCAGCCCCCAGAAGATAATCTTAAAAGAAAAAATATTATTATTCTTGGTAAAGGAAGAGGCTGATCCATGTAATATATTTGGAAGGTGCAGACTCTGGAGAAATAAAACGGGAATTCAGAAGTGATTCAATAATCTAGTGACTGTAATACGTTTAGTGATATGTGGTCACAATCCAGTTATAGATTTCCTACTTGCTAGGGAAACTTAAGAAAAAAGCCAGCAGAACCCAATCAGCCAACCACCAACCACGTGGTGGGGCTGTGCCGTCTGGGACACCAGCTCTACGGCAGGCTAGGTAGTCTTGTGAACGGTTGTCCAAATCATCTCTCATTCATCTATCTCCCTTGGGGAAATGTACACGAAGCAGATTCTTGCCTGCTTCCAGGGCTGCATGGGACCACCCAGTGCCCTTTTCTTAGGTTTAGCTATGAGTCTGGACTGCCTGGCTGTGGTCAGAGCTCTTTGAGTCTAGTGAGGCCCTGCAGCAGGCTACAGATGGCCACATGCTCATCTGGCTTGCCTGTGTCCACCCGCTGCAGCTTCCTGTCTGCCTACTCGTGTCCACAACCATATCCAAGCCAACTGAACTGCTCAGGAGTACTGAGCGATATGACAGGCTACCCTGGTGGACTGTACAGAACACAGATGGAAAAAGTGCCTACACAATTCTAATAAATGGTTCCGGAAAGTGGAAGATGGCTAACTCATTTCTGAGGCAAGTATTACCTGATACAAAAACTAGACAAAAGTACTATAGAAAACAAGAAACCAGAGCATCTTTAATTGCAGCACCAGAATGGGGAAGTGGATCTCTGTGTATTCAAGGCCATCTTGGTCTACACAGAATGTTCTAGGTCAGCCAGGGCTACAGAGGAAGAGCCCACCTCACACAAAAACTAAACAAAACAAAAACCTCCCAAAACCGAAATTGTAGTGCAACAGGGTTGGAGGGAGGCTCAGCAGTTAAGACCATTGGCTGTTCTTCCAGTGGACCTGGGTTCAATTCCCAACACTAATGTTGGCACACAACTGTCTGTAACTCTAATACCAAGGGATCTGACATCCTCTTCTGGGCTCAGAGGCCACCAAGCACATATGTGATACACAGAGATAACATGTAGACAAAGCACCCATACACATAGGATTTAAATTTAAATATATATATATGTATATATAAACATAAATATATATATTTAAAAATACAAACACCCCCTCAAAACTAAAATTACATTTAAATCCAAGTTTTAAAAAATGATCTTAACTATGTAAAAAGGAGAATACATTAGCACACATGAAGAAAAGTCCAGTTGGAAGAGCTATGTGCAACTAGCAGATAACTGAGTTGACAGAGTCGCACACATCAGACTCTAATCTACCCTTTGCATTACACAATCACATTTGCTTAAAATCACCAAGCACTTATGCTGCTAGGTTCTACAAAAGTATATAAAATGGCCAGTCACTTCTTCATTTGCATTGAATTCAATAAAAGGAGGAAAACCAGGAAGAGGACCAAGATTGTAAAGGAAGGATTAGAACTTGTCCGTGCTCCGCCTTCCAGAGGCCAATACGTACATCAGTTCCATAGATGAGGAAATCACTAGTTAGGGCGTGGCATAAGATCCGGCACTTATCATCCACTGCTGGAAAGAGCCGAGTCTCGCGTTCTTCCTGAGCGTCCAACATTTCATTTTCTATCTAAAACATAAAGATGTTTCATTTAGGGGTTCTTGGTTTATCTGAGTAGATCAGGTGTACAGCTAGGGAAAGTGTAGTTTTTCCAAGTTCAACTACTCCCCTAGGCTCTTCCTTAGGCTAGCTTATGCACTAAACAGCTGGCCCGCAAGGGCAGCTCTGAGCATCCTTTATTTAGTGGGAGGTTTATGTGCAGCAGCTCAGCTGCTGTTCAGCTGCAGAGTTCCTTGGCTTCCCACATGCAGTGTCAAGAAATAGGTGTGTGTATAGATACCCTGGTCTAGCATCCTGTACTCACAGGTCCCGGTCTCTGGAACAGCTCAAGAGCCACAGTTTGGTGGATCCCTAAGTGCAACATGGCCAGTTACAGCAGTGAATGTGTTCTTTTTAGGTACTCACAGCTCATCTATATAGTTGTGTCTAGATGCAAATCACCAACCACGCCATTTTATTATAGCTAATGCTGTGAGTAGCACTCTTGATACTGATGAGGCTTCTAGGACACGGCAGTAAGAAGCCAACTGCACTTCTCACACTATCAGGAAGGCTTTGTGCATCCTTTACCCACATGGGGTTTTCTAGATAGTCTGTACATTCTTGTTTCCTGGTCAAAGGTCTTGGTAATGGGATATTCAAATTTAGGCTTCCAGGATATGAGGATGATACTTACCAAATGTAACTGGATTTTGCCTTCAAAGAGTGCAGCAGCATAGTCAGAATGAAGGCAGATGCTGGCTACTGTTCCCAGATACTCCACATCTTTTAGCTTTTTGACAACTGTAGCAATTTCAAAAACATTTAAACACATTAAACTATAGGTAAAAATACTGCATTTATACGTTTTCAGGTGATTGTTCAATGTATATTTGGCAAGGATCTTCCGAACTAATCTTATTTCAGCCTCTCTAGAGAAAAAGCCACTCTTAGATGCCAAATAAGTTTACCCTCAGGGGTTCCCTAGTGGCCCAAGAGGAACAAAACAATAACAGATAAAAATCACAAGCAAAACAATTGATGCTTAAGTGACAAGAAGTTTTCTACTTAATATGTCACTTCTTGGGCTTTTTATCTGACCCAGAGTTGGGGAAAAGAAAGACCAAGTTCCCTTTATATGTTAACAGCATTATTCAAAGAACAAAACGAGGAAGGAATGGCCACTGTCAGTTACACACTTTCCAGGCTTATGTGTGCCTCAACAATGCCACTGTGTGGAGTGAGGTCACTCACTTAACTGCACCTTCTGCACCCCATGATCCCTTTAAAGCAGCTTTATCTTCCAGATAGTCAAGTTCACAGGGTAGCTACAGTCCTTTAGCAGAGACAGAAAGGGACCTCAAAGCCAGGGCCTCTGTAGTGGAGACTCTCATACCATGCTGTCTTTATTACAGGAGCAAAGAACACAGTCTGTCTAGAAGTCATGTAAAGATTTTAGAGTGGAAACAAAGCCATTTAAATTAAGAAAGAGACGTCAGAATGGAGATGAGTGGAGGACTCAGGTTTAAACATCACTTCTAGAGCTTTCAAAATGTCACAGAAACAGAACGCCATACAAAAAGATAACACATGGACTTAGACTTGCCGTTTTCACCAAGGACATAGAACCAAGCCCGGTTATTCATCCCCACGGCCAGATGATAGAGCCCTACTGCAACAAAGTTGGGTTCCACATCCACGGAAACTGTGATTGGCGGCTCCTACAACATAGTATTGGAACAGTAGTGAACCAACCATTACAATCATTTTGACTTATAAACAGAGGACAGACGATTTACATACTCCTTCGATGAGGTTGGCCACAGTGACCTCAAGGAGGGAGGTGAGATATGCGATCCTTGTGTGACAGGCATCCCCGAGGATGGGCAACTTGGTCAGGAAGACATGCAGTGAGCCTCTTTGGGTAGACAGTGCTAGCAATTGACCATCATCAGTCCAGGATAAGGTACCCAGCCCTAAAAAAATTTGCAAAAGAAACCATCATTCAAAATTACAATATACTGCTGCAGGCAACCAAATAAACATTTTCATGTAAAAGGCATAAAAACTTCAGATGTTTTCTTCCCTAAATCATCTTGCTATTTCACTATACATTAATAAGAGAATATGGGTGCTGAGTCATTTCACTGTGGCTCAAACAAAAGGCTACATCCTTTGTACAGCTGGGATTAGGGTAAAGTTTGCTATGACTTCTGAGACAAAAGTGTACTTACAACATTTTAGTCAAGTAGTAGACTTAACACAATTCCTACAGTAAGGAAACTATTTTAGGGCACTTCAGGGAAGGTGTTAATTTTACTCCTTCCACAAGAATGCAAAGCATACAACTATCACTATTCTTCACAACAACGATGACAAAATACCAACTGGCTTCAGCAAGGTCAATACCTTTATTCTCATCATCCAGATTAATTATAGCATACATGTCTCTCAATTCTGTCAGATCGTGGATTTTTATGCTGAAAAGCAAAGAAAAAGGAGCCTAGATTTGTATTGGGTTCATTGTGGCATTTTTATACATTGTTTTTAGTCACTCTCCCATCCCCTCCAGGCCCTGCTGTTGGACACTCCCTCCCACTTTCATCTAGGAGCACTCTTCTCTGTGCCCGGAGTCAATGGCTTCTTCACAGGCCTTCTATCTATGCTCTGGAGCCCACTTTCAGGTTGCAGGCCGCTGTGAGTACTGGTTAGGAAACACTGGCAGACAAATGGAGGACTCCCAGTTGAGTTGGTGGCACACTGAATTCTGGTCTTGTCCTTTAATTGGCCTGTTATTACTTAGCTTCCAAAACCATTAGTCTGTACACCTGCCCTGGTTTACAGTTGGATCGGGGGAGAGACAAGTGGAGTGTGCGCCATGTAATCTGAAATGCCCATTTTAGCTTTAAGATTGGCTTTCTAGCATAGTCCCCTTTATTCTTTTGTTCTGAGGCATAGAACCTTTAGATGTCTTCTTTGTTCCACAACCTTGCTATTTCACTATACGTTATCAAGAGACTGTGAGCACGGACCATGTGAGTATGGACAGGGAGATAGTGGACTTAAAACCTTTTCTCATTGTAAACGTGTCCAAAGAGTTCAAGAAAGTGTGGGGGACACATGCACATCAACTGCCAAGTTTTGCTGATTCTCTTGAGCATTCCCCACATTCCCAGAAATATGTGACTCTAACTAACCAGTTATCTCCACATGTGGCAGCTTTGTTCAGAGTCTGTGACAATGCCACACTTGTTAGATTATCCTTATGGTCACGAGCCTTAAATATCTCTTGCCCAACTTCTGGAAAGTGAGTAGAAATAGCCAAAAATGTTCCACGGGAAAAGCCAATCATGATGTAGCCATCTCCATACCTACAGCAACAAAGCAGTAACAGGGTTAAAAAGGAGACACGCTATCCAGGGCAAAATGACAAAAACCTAAATGTGATAAAATATAACTCATCAAGGCCCTACTGTGTGTTAAACAACACACTAGGTGGTGTTATACATAAACTCACAGACTCCAATAAGAAAAATGCAATATATAGAATACAAGGTTATGGATGGACTTAAACATGATAAGTAAGCAAAAGACACACATTTTTCTCTATAATGAGTTTTTTTGTACATACCAACTATAGCAGACGATGTTGCCATAGGCTTGCTGAAACTCCAGATCAACCGGGTTATCTGGTTCATTCAGATGAAAAAGAAACAACATTTTCTTGCCAACTACTGCACTTATCTATCAGAAAAGATCAGGAAATGGGTGGAATGAATTACTAGGTATTTCATGAGAAGACCAACAAACAAGTCCAAATAGCTGAACCCCATTATGAGACCAGTGAGCCAAAGGTGGATGTGCTAAATGCTAACACTCGTATAAAATGTAACTAACAAAAATAGCAAAAAAGACATTTACTGATGTACAGTCTGGCAAAGATCTTTGGCTTTATGAATTTTCAATGTACTCTTTGAGCTACATAGTCTTTTGAAGTCTCTCTACTGTGCTCAGATCTTATGCTGTTTAGGACAGTGACGCGGGCATAATTTTGCTGCATCTGAATTCACTTTGGCAGTATAGACTCTTTCATTCTAAGAGGCTGCTTGGCTTATGAGGCAGCCAGGTTAGGTGTGCATTCCTAAGGGTAAGCTGGCGGATGTTAGCATCACTTTCCATCGCTTGCTGTGTGGCTGAAGTGGGATCCCCGTGTAACTCACACAAAAAGAGAACAGCTACAGTTGTCACTGGAGGGCACCCTAATGTCAGGGAGGGAGAAGTGGGTACTAACTTATGTCAGAGATGACACCTTGCTGTATGTATTTCCTGGACTCTAAAGTGTCATCAAGTACAGCAACATCAATTTAAAACATAGCCTTTCAGGAAATAAAGAACCACCACCTCCTTCCATATTTTCGAGTTGATTATGAAAATTATCAGGACTCTAGAATGTTACAGTTCAGCAAAGAAATTGTACCTGTTACAGAAACGTAAGCTACGATTTTCAGTGCTCTGTTTACCATTTGACAATGTGAAAAAAAAAATCTTTCTGGGCAGTGGTGTCGCACACCTTTAAGCCCAGCACTTGGAAGGCAGAGGCAGGCAGATTTCTGAGTTCGAGGCCAGCCTGGTCTACAGAGTGAGCTCCAGGACAGCCAAGGCTACACAGAGAAACCTTGTCTTGAAAAACAAAAACAAAAAAAGGACATTTTAACCAACTATGTTTTAGGGAGTTAATCTTTGAAGAAAGATTACTTTGATTTTGTTTTGTTTTGTTTTGTTTTGTTTGTTTTTCGAGACAGGGTTTCTCTTTGTAGCCATGGCTGTCCTGGAACTCACTCTGTAGACCAGGCTGGCCTAGAACTCAGAAATCCACCTGCTTCTGCCTCCCAAGTGCTGGGATTAAAGGCATGTACCACCACTGCCCGGCCAGTGTTTCTATTCTTAAAGGGACCTTGGTGTTTTACTGCCACAGGAACTGGCACAGCAACCCTAGCCATAACAGGAAATGCCCTCACCCGCTGGGATGGGAAGCAAGTAGCAATGGCAAACACAAATTTTAGGTCTGAGAGACTAAGGCTCACCTTGATTAAAGAAACAATAAATTTATCAAAGTCCGAGCCAGATGAGAAATGGAAGTTGAATACTCTACGAAACTAGCAAACGATTTGGGTGTGGGCTTGAATTTGGATGCTTACTGTGTTTTCAGCAGAAGAAATTCGCTCGTCTGTCTTGCTTGTGGAGAACTTGATGTCACTTGGCTCCGATTTCACTGGTGTCTACAGGGACAGGAAGATCATCACTGTGAACAAACTCAAATCCCTCTCGCCAGGCTGGAGCTCAGCACAGGACACACACTAAGTATGTTGGAGGCCCCAGGACACACACTAAGTATGTTGGAGGCCCAGTGTCAGCTCGCAATTCCTTCCCTCTCTAAAACAAGCCTTAGAGATTCATTCTAGATATTGATAAAATGACTAATTTTGGATTGTGAACCTAAGAATCCTACTGTCACAAATAACTAGAAATTCTGGATGAAACAGAACGTGTACTCATAAGGAGACAGTTAAGCTCAAGGAAGGATTTACAGAGATCAGCAGGCACCACACTGAAAACAGAGAGGGTCTGAGCATGCTCATGCTGCAGCTCCAGCGCAGCTGGAGAGGAGGGTGAGGCAGCAGGGGAGCCTACTTCTTAGCTGGTGGTCTGGTCAGAAAAAACAATATTCGTTTCAAAAATGCAATCCTGCAATCCTCATCCAGCTTTCCTACCCTTATTAATGGCCTGGGGTTCCACCTTACACACTGAGGAGTCTGAGAGTTCCTGAGGGGTTGAAAATTATATAAAAGGCTGAAGGAGCCAGGCCCATCATACCCTGAAGTACTGAGCCAAATGCTCCAACTCTGACAAACTCTGAAGAAGATGAGCTTAAAGTTCAAAATAATGTAATTCACAGAGGAACAAGACATCGAGAGTCCCCAAGACACAATCACAAGAAATTATATAATAAAAAGAGACAGGAGGCTATTCACAAAGACGAGAAAGGGCATATTAAAAAGTTTTAGTAGACTGTATTTTTAATTTTGCAATAGTTTTTTTTAAAGATTATTTCATGTGTATGATTCTGCTTGCATGTATGTCCACACACCATGTGTGTGCCTGGTGCCTGCAGTCCTAAGAGGGCATTGGAACTGGAGTTATGAAATACTGTAAACTTCCATGTGAACGCTGGGGATTGAACCCCAGGCTCCTAGAAGAATGAGTGCTCATAACTGCTGAGCCCTTTCTGCAGCCCAGCAGACTGTACTTATGTGCTGTAGGAGACATATTTTGCTGGGTGAAGTTCTGAAAACAGTATTGTTGGGCTGGTACTGCTTGTATAGTTTTGTCAGCTTTTTTCCAAGGTCCATCCTGAAAAGCCATATCATTTTTATCTACATCTTCCCCAAAAGAATACGTGGTCACGTCATATGTCATTTGTCAGTGTGATAGGTGAGCAACAATGTCTCAGCGTGGCTCTCATATTCTGTAATGTTGTTTCATCATTATTGTGTGTTAATTATTTTATACATGTGTACACTGCCTTTTCAGATATTTCAAGCAGGGTTTTAAAAGAACCACCAAGTATTTTCTAAAAATAAAATGTAGAATTATCACAATTTAAGACTTCCAGGAGGCTGAGGCAGAAGGATGGCCATGTGTTTAAAACCAGCCTGGGTTTAATGAGTTCCAGGCCCGCCTGGGCTACAGAGGCCTTGTCTCAAATGCAAATGCAGTGGGGCTGGGATGCAGCTCAGGGGTAGGGCACTGGCATAGCACACAGCTCTAGGTTCAATCCCTAAAGCTGCAAAACCAAGACAAGACAGAACAACCAAACCACTCTCTAACCTCCAGAAGCAAGGTATATGCTGATCAGGGTGAACAGAAGTGAGGCCACACAGGGGCACTGGAGTGATTTTCTAAACCACAAAAGAGACACAGAAAAGAGGCAATACATGTGAGGTGTGCTTCGCCTACCACGGGACACTTTCAGTGGCATGCCTACTTTTGGAAGGAGACTTCTTAAGGTTAGAGAGTGGAAACAGTTATCTCGTATGCAAATACTGGCAAGATGTAACCATCCCCTGTGATGCTCTGGAGAAAAAGTATCCCAAGGTCGTTCATGACTCAGGGGACCAAAATGTGCAAGAATGCATTGGGGATGTCCAGTGTGGGCACCTGGATTGAGGAGGCTATAGCAGTAAACAGTGAATCTATTGTTCTGTTTCTAAAGGGCACCAGAATAGAATGATCAAAACTGTAAGGTTACTAGAACTCATGTCAGAGGAAGCAGCTTTGAGAATACTAGAAGAATCTTAAAAACTATACTAGTGTGAGGCATTGCCATGGCTTGGTGGGCAAAAGGTGTTTGGCATATGTGCCTGATGACCTGAGCTTAAATCCCAGAATCCATATAAAGGCAGGAGGAGAGAACTGACCCCACAAAGTTGTTCTCCATCTCCATTCACATGCTGTAGCACTCATGTGCACTCATGTACATCACATGTGCATGTGAGCACAAGCAGGTGTGACCATATGACTGAGCTGTGGCCCATTTAACAAAACAGGAATGGAAACAAACAAGCCTGCTCTAGGCTCAGCTCCTTCACTAATTTTCTTGTGTTTTGTCTCAATTTCTCCCTTCCCTGAAGCTGAAATGCAGACACAATCCTGAGGCAGCAGCTTTCAGCTGGCAGATAAGAATGCATCCTAGAAAAGGGCAGAAGCTAAGATGGAAGGGAGCTGGCATTCTGGGTAACTCACCCGCTTCCCTACTGCTTCAAGAGAAAGACAAGAAAACATAAGATGCCAACTGCCATGTTCTTATAGTCCTTATAATTCAGAACTTATAATTCCATTACTATTTACTTAGTTATTTACTGGTGCTAAGGATTGAGCACAGAGCCTCATGAACTGAGCCAGACTCCCAACCTTTGTGATAACATTTGCCTGCGCTCTGTCTTATTCAGGTTGTCTTTTAAAGATTCACAGTCTAAAGTTTTACTGACTGTTATAGACTCCCAAATCTATAAAGCATTAAAGCTGTACCATAAAGTTTGGTAACTCATCATGTGTCTTTTAGAAGACTATCTTGTATCACGGCAGGAGTGTGTGTGGATAGGAAAGTCAGGGTGAAGGTGAAGAAACTTTCATATGACCTTTGCTTAATTATAAATAAGAGTCGCAAGAGAGCTACATGAATTCCTTCCTGTCCACACCCCATCACCTCCTACTAGGCACCAAGTCTTCAAAGGTTCCCTTTACTTCCCCACAGTATGTACACGAAAGACCAAACTTCAGACACATAAACCCTTGGACGACAAAGCACATTCAAGTACAGCACACGCCACGGGCGAGATCCATTCGGCAAGGAATCAGGACTCACAGTGGATAGTGCGATTCTGTATAGGAAGGGAAACCTGCAAGGAGCTGAACTCTACCAATAACTACGTGAGTGAGCTCAGAAACGGCCTCATGGGAGATCTTGAGGCAGAGGCACCCCAAGAAGCTGCATCTGGATCCCTTGTCAACAACAATGAAACACTGATGTTTTAAGCTCCTATATTCTGAGATATTTTGTTATACAGCAACAGCTGAAAATACATCACATTTCCAATTGTGTGAATAGTACAAACCAAGGAAGGTTTATCCATGTGCCTAGGCAGATATTCCAAGAGTATTTCAGCCAGTGTGGCCAAGTACAGACAGTACACTAGGGCGCTGAGGTATAGACTGTCTAGACAGTAAACTAGGGTGTTGAGGTATAGACTGTCTAGACAGTAAACTAGGGCGCTGAGGTATAGACTGTCTAGACAGTAGACTAGGGCGCTGAGGTATAGACTGTCTAGACAGTACACTAGGGCGCTGAGGTATAGACTGTCTAGACAGTTCACTAGCGCTGAGGTATAGACTGTCTAGACAGTTCATTAGAGCGCTGAGGTATAGACTGTCTAGACAGTACACTAGGGCGCTGAGGTATAGACTGTCTAGACAGTAGACTAGGGCGCTGAGGTATAGACTGTCTAGACAGTTCACTAGGGCACTGAGGTATAGACTGTCTAGACAGTTCACTAGCGCTAAGGTATAGACTGTCTAGACAGTTCACTAGCGCTGAGGTATAGACTGTCTAGACAGTTCACTAGCGCTGAGGTATAAACTGTCTAGACAGTAAACTAGGGCGCTGAGGTATAGACTGTCTAGACAGTTCACTAGGGCACTGAGGTATAGACTGTCTAGACAGTACACTAGGGCGCTGAGGTATAGACTGTCTAGACAGTTCACTAGGGTGCTGAGGTATAGACTGTCTAGACAGTAAACTAGGGCGCTGAGGTATAGACTGTCTAGACAGTAAACTAGGGCACTGAGGTATAGACTGTCTAGACAGTAAACTAGGGCGCTGAGGTATAGACAGTGGTTCAAAGAATAATTTTCCGTGGAGATACTAGGTAGCTACTGACAATGCAGATTCTCTCCAGAAGAGACCCTCTTAGGATTAAATCAAGTTTGGGAAATTTCAACAGAAGAAGGATTTCATCTGAGATTTAGACGATTCCTTTGGAAACTATTTAACATATCCATTAAAGCTTTAGAATCAGGAAGCTTGATTCTAAAGCTGATTGGAAGCTGATTGAGTCACTATTATCTAGTTCTTAACATTTATCAGCATTCATGCATAAAATAAAACTTCACAAACATACTGACTGTAACCACAGAGGTAATAATCTATTTGATATCAAAGGGGAAAACATATTTCCTTTAATAGTTAATTTATTCTTTTTTTT